>NW_007253531.1:524187-627771 GCF_000164805.1 Carlito syrichta
GCCACTGCACTCCAGTCTGGGTGACAGAGTAAGACTCCAACTAAAAAAAAAAAAAAGAGAAAGAGAACAATATTTTTAATTTGCCTTTAAAAGAATGAGCTTTTCCAGAAAGAAAGAAAGAAAGAAAGAAAGGCATCCCATATGGCAGAAACTATAAGACATACAAATGTGTCAAGGGATAAAAAAACACTTAGCAGCCCAGCACTTTGGGAGGCGGAGGCGAAAGGATTGCCTGGGTCCAGGGCTTCCAGACCAGCCTGAACAATCAGGAGAGACCTCATGTCTACAATAAATTTTTAAAAATTAGCCAGGCATGGTGGCGTGCACCCGTGGTTCCAGCTACTTGGAAGGGTGAGGTGGAAGGATCACCTGAGCCCATCAGGTCAACTGGGCCATGAGTATACCCCTGCCCTCCAGCTTGGGCAACAGAGAGTGACTCCAACTCAAAACAAAAAACGAAAAACAAAACAAAAAAACCTTAGCAAACAGTACTTTCAATAAATGTTAGCTGCTATTATTATTATTACTACCATTGTTAAACCCAAATTTCAAAATCCGAGAGACCACCAAAGAGCCAGCTCTGATGCAAACACACAAGGGTCTTTATTCAGGCTCGAGTCTGGGCTCACGAACCGAAGCCGGCTGTGGCTTCAGGGACGAGAGCCCCAATCCAGCATGGCAAGCAGTCTTTATACACCGTTACAGAGGGAGGAGAAAGAACTCTAAACTTGGTTTTACATGATTGGGTAATCTCTCCTAATAGGTACGGGAACACTTGATATTGGTAGGTGCCTTTCGTGGGCTTCAACCTGACTGCCCGTGATTGATAGAAACCCACCCAACAGGCAGAGTGGAATGTCAGATAAGTAGGTTCATACAGTCACTGCGTATAAATTAACCTGAGCAAGCAGGCAGATTACTAGCGTCTCCAAGTCTGCAGCAAAGGAATGTCTGAAAGGGGCTTATCGCTTTAACATTTACATCCCGTTGTAAAAGCAGAAGTCAGCATGGCAACTGGGACTAACAATGCTTAACCCAAGAGTTCTAAATACAAACACTACTTAGGACATTATATAATTACACAATCAGTCGCTACCCGGCACCCGACATATGCCTAATTCTACAGGGTCTGAGGTAGGATTTAAAGTACTAAGATTTCATAAAGTACAATGAACATGAGGTAGGGATATATAAAATATAGTGAACTAAACACTACTTTTACAGCAAGTATGGCTTTTTAAGTTTCTTGGTTTCTTGGGTCTCTCAGGCGTAGCCAGGATAATGTCTTTAATCTCCTCTTCTCTTAGGAGAGCAGGGTGTTTCCTTTTAGAAAAAGGAATGGAAGCCCTTGAGAGCCCTCATACCATTTTCTTGGTGAGAATACTCGCTGCCCATGATGGTGCAACGCCGGAACACCATCTTGTTCTCTGTCAGGGTCCCTGTCTTGTCGGAGAAGACATACTGGATCTGGCCTAGGTCCTCAGTGATGTTGAGGGCTCGGCATTGAATGGAAGAATCGGTCTCTTCATTATACAGGTCAAGGTCATTGTGCAGGAAGAATACTTGCCCGAGCTTCACCAGCTCAATGGAGACATACAAAGAGATGGGGATCAGCACCTGAGGAGAGATAGATTCCCACCACGTTAGAAACCAGACAGGTTCCCTGCCTCAGGATCCTTACCAGAGGGTAGTAGAGGCATTTAATGGAGAGCTGAGGTCAGTTCACAGGATGGACTCTCTTTGTAAAATTAAAGGTCAATGACTTCACACCTCCTTTGGAATTTTTTTTTTTTTAACAATTTCAACAACACAGATTTATTATATTATAGCTCTGGAAGTCAGAATTCTGAAATGAGTATTATAGAGTTAAAAATAAAAGTGTTAGCAGGACTATGTTCCTTCTGGAGGTTATAGGGAAGAAATCATTTTATTTATTTATTTATTTCTTTTTTGAGTTGGAGTATCACTTTGTCACCCAGACTGGAGTGCGTTGGCCGCTCCCAGCCACCGCAGCCTCGACCTGCTGGGCTCCGGTGATCCTTCCGCCTCAGCCTTCCAAGTAGCCGGAATTACAGGTATGCGCTACGACGCCCAGCTGATTTTTTGATTTATTGTAGAGATGAGGTATCACTGCCCAGGCGGGTCTCGAACCCGCGGGCTCAGGCAATCCACTCACCTCAGCCTCCCAAAGGCGCGGGATTACAGGCTGAGCCACCGAGCCCGGCTGGGAAGAGATCATTTCCTTGCTTTTTCCAGCTTCTAAAGGCTGCCATATGCCTTTGGAATTCTTAAGGGTATCTGACAAAGAGATATGCCCTTTTCAGCCAGGGTTGCATGGTATGAGGTAGGCACTTGCCATCAGTTGTCAGTGACAGAGCTGGGAGGAATGAGAAACATTTAGTGCCCCTGTTCAGAGTCCTCTGACACCGCTCATACCTCCATGCCACCGAGGGCTGCTGCTCACTCATATTTATAGGTACTCAGACCTACTGTTGATTTTGGCCCACTGGTTCAATACCTACTATTTATCAAGTGCTTGCTGTGTATTGAATGCTGTTCTAAGTTCTGGAAATTGGAGTCAACAGAACAAAATCCCCAACCTTGAAGAACTCACCTTTCCATGACAGTAAGCAACCAAATAAATATATATCAGTGGTGGGAAGTCTCATGAGGAAAAATAAAGAAGAGTAAGGAGATTAGAGTGATGGCTGGGAGAGACTCTTTTATAAACCATGACCTTTGAGCAGAAAACTGAAGAAATGAGGGTGTGAGACATTGAGGTTATCTGTGGGAGGAGTGTTCCAGAAAGAGGGGACGATGGGGCAAAGACCGGGCAGTTGGGTGGGTGGTGGTGGTGTCTGGGGAGTGAACAGGCCTTGGACATGAGAAAGGAGGAGGAGAGCTGTAAGAGGCGAGGTCTGGGAAGACGCTGAGGTCCAGATCACTTAGGGTCTTGTTAGCTACAACAAGGACTTTGAGTTTCATGTTGAGCAGGTATGAAACCATTGGAGGATTCTGTGAAGGGAGAGGAATTATTTGATTCACATTTAAAAAGGATTACTCTGCTAGATGAATGACTGAAAAATGTTCACCAATAAGAAAGCAATGAAACGTTCTCAAATACTACAAGAAGTTAAATGCAGATGAAGCATCACCAAAACAAAACTACAATTTCTCTCATCTTTACAAAGACTGTGTTTTCTTAGAGACTATGAAGATTTTAGAATTCATCATTTTACCCATTTATTACATTTTTTAGGTGTTCTCTTTGTTTTATTCTCCTCCCATATGAAGCCAATTCTGTTCTTCTCTGTTTCAATCTATCAAATGCTAAAACACTAACTCATGGTTTCTCTTTCTCTCGATGTTAAGGGCATGAGAGTTCTCTATAGCTCACTGTATAGCTACTTTATCTTCTTTGGTTCCTAGGTCATTAGTGTTTTATCTGTTCTCTATCTGGAAAAGGGACAGGGACACCCGAGTCACTGCTGTTATCTTAAATAGAAAACCTGATAAATATTTTCCTTCAGCTATTATCTGGGATGCAGGGTTCCCTCCATAAGGCAAGGCTGGTCCTGATATTACCCCAAATGTGATACTTTCCAAGAACCACAGAAAAAGCAATAACCATCTCCTTATCTCAGTCTAGTTAGTACATTCTCGGGGCCAGCACTAATTTTTTCTTTACAAAAAGAAAGTTGTAGGGGTAAAGTTGTAGGGATATTGACCACATGTCTTCTTGGGCCCCTAGTTAGGGAGGACTTTCTACCTGGAGCAGGATGATCATTGTGAGGAACATGTAGAAGCCCCCAACGGCAAGGGGAAGGAAGCTGCCCTTAGCATCTGGCACGTCGAAGGGAGGGTGTTCTTCAAAGATCCCATTCCAGAGGCTGTGACCTGAGAGGAGGCAAAACCAGGGATAAGGCAGAATCTCCACTTAGTCGTAAAGCTGGTCAATTATATCAGCCTTTGACCCATTTCTAGAAATGTTTATGCTTTGGAGGATCCATCTTTCTTCCATACAACATAGGTTGGTGTGTGTGTGTGTGTGTGTGTGTGTGTGTGTGTGTGTGCTCATTTAGCTATAATGTGGTCCTTCATACACCATACGTTTCTTTTTTTTTTTTACTTTTAAATGTTTTATTTTAAAGATGTGGGGTACAATTCAGGGCTAGGTATACAAATTTTCATTATGCAGATACCCTTGTTTATGAGGTATACCCCGTGGCAGTTTCCCACTACTGCCAATCCCTTTCTTAATATGATAATTGTTCAAGGTCCGCTTATGAGTGAGAACATGTGGTACTCAGTTCTTTGTTTCTGTGATAGACCATTGAGTATTATATATTTCAATCTCTTGAAAGGCATTAAGTCTGTCTTATAAGAGGAGATTGGCATGGAGATTGCTTATGTTTTGATGAATCCTTGTTAAATAGGGTCTTGAAAGAGAAAAAGGGATACATGTTCTTTTTAGTTGTGTAATATAAAGTGCATGGGTGGGAAGTCTTGAGATTCTTGTCCCCGAAACTCCCTTCTTCTACCATCCAGTATGCATCTCCCCATCTATTCACCCATTCATCTACCCTCCTACTTATCTATTCATCCATCCATCTATTCATCCTTCTATCTCTGCTCACCCATTCATCCTTTCCTTTATTCAACATTTACTAATTCAGAAAGTCAGTCCTAGTTCTTATCCTTGAGGATTTCCCTTCCAAGTTAAAAGCTACACATAAAGGGACACATTATATGAGGAGTGTATGACAGCCCATAGCAACAATACCAGATGCAGACTGAACTCTGTTTCCTTATCTTCAAAGAAGATTACAATACCCATTATCTGAGGATTATTTAAGATGAAGTGCATCCAACACCTGCCACAGAGGTCTCTGAACCTCACTCAGTCTCTTTCAGTAATAATAACACCTTCCCTATAGGGTTATTGTGGAAGTAGAATAACTTAATGTGTAAAATGCTCTCAGCTCCAGCATAGGAACTATAGGGAATAAAAGGCATAAGGGATGATACCCTGCCCAAAGATGTTCCCACACCCAGGAGGTTGGGTTGGTTGCATCATAAGTGGTAGAAGAAAGGAGACTTAACAAGTGTGAAACTATTTGTAGGTAATATTATAGAGACAATGACTAAGGCCAAATACATGGCACAGAGTAAGCCCACTGGCCATCAGAGGAGCAAAATAGAGGATTGGAGAAGCCAGGGAGGCTGCATGGAGGAGGAGGACGTGAGGCATTCTGAATCCTGGTTTGGTGCTGAGTGGTCAGGAAGGCCAAGGGAGGGCATTCTGGGCAAGGAAAGAAGAAACACCACCTTTACAAAATCAAAGTAAACATGAAATGGTGCTCATTCAAAAGCTTTCACTTCCCTCAAGGCTGGGCTTTAATTAGGCACCAGCAGAGTCCTGTTAGGTGTGAGTCATTATTTTCAAACAGAATAGAATTCTGCCCCTCCCCATGAACTTTCTTCATTTATTTATTATTCTGGGGAATCTGCCAAGCTGATTCTGGTTTGCTATGCCTTATCTGCTCTGTGAACTTTAAATCATTAACTTCCTTTCTTCTGGAGATACAGTGAGATGATCTTGAATGTCCCTTTAGCTCTGATATGCCCTAAAAAACCTGTCCGAAAGCAGAAGCAACTTTGCAGATGTGATTAGGTCACGGATCTTGAGATGAGAAGAGCATCCTAGATTATCCAGTGGGCTCTATGATGTAGTCACAAATGTCCTTGTTCCTGAAGCATCTCTGGGGACCACATGGGTAGGGGAGGGAGGTAGTGGGTGTGGGGGAGAGGTGGGATGACAGTTTTCCTATTTGCCGGCTTCTTCCCTCCCCACGGTGCCCTCCATACAACTGTGAGCCGCTCTCAAGTTGGAGTGCCACTAGACACACCTGGGAAGCAAATTAAATAAAAACTCCAGGCCACCCACAAGACCAAATCCCATCATCCTCCCTATAGTAGCACACAAAATCTCTCTGAGCCCCAGGAAGCTCTTAACCTTTCAGACACTAACTTTTTAGCACCCGCAATGGCTGCGTTTCTGACTATAGCAAGTCAACAGCAAGCAGCACTGCTGCTCACGGGCTTGGGGTCAGCAGGGTTTTCCAGACTCAGCATGTAGTTTTTCCTCTTGTTGTTCCTGGCTCTTTTTGGGGTCTCTTCAAAAACCATAGTGGGAGAGAGGAGATGATAGCTTCAGTGTGGGTCTCTCTTTGCCTACTCTCAGAGGAACAACTTAAATGTCTCAAGAGCACTCCTGTCTACACCTGCTGCAGGGCCCCTCACTCACCCAATTGCAGAACTCAGGCCAACACCAAGTCTGCTTTGGTCTCCATTCTCTGCCTTACTCTTTTCACACCAAACAGCCAACTGTCCTTCTGCACAAAATGATTCTTCTTCCTACCTCTGTGCTTTGCTCGAGCTGTCCCTGGAGCTAAGGGTGGCCCCTCTCTCTCTCTTTCCCACAGCTGCCTGGTCCATCCTTCCACTTGGCTCTGCCACCTATTTCCTCTGGCGAATGTCTACTCCATCTGAGCATCAGCTCTAGCAGCTACCTCTCTAAGAAAGACTTCCCTCACTAGTGTTTCCATAATACCTGTGGTAGACTAAAAACCCGCCCTCTGCTCCCCCGCAACCCCAGGATACATCCTAACCCCTGGACCCCTATGAATGCACTATCTTATATGGCAAAAGGGACTTTGCAGATGTGATTAGGTCATGGATCTTGAGATGAGAAGAGCATCCTAGATTATCCAGTGGGCTCTATGATGTAGTCACAAATGTCCTTGTAAAAGAGGGGTGGAGGAAGAGACTGCTGCAGACCGGAAGAAGGAAATGTGAACAGAGACTGGAGTGGTGGACTTTGAAGATGGAGGAAGGAGCCAACAACCAAGGAATACAGGCAGCCACTAGACGCTGAAAAAGATAGGAGAGATTCTTCCCTCAGAGGCTCAAGGAGGAACCAGAACTGTTGATACCTTGACTTTAACCAGTGAAACAGATTTTGGACTTCTGGCCTCCAAGGCTGTAACAGAATAAATATGTGTTATTTTGAACCACAAAGGGTGAGTGAATGTTGCATAGCAGCAAGAGGAAACAAATACAGATCTGTGTGCAGCTCCCACCGATTCTGTTGATGTGTTCAACTTCTTCTTGCTAGACTATGAGCTCTCTGAGGACCAGTTCTGTGACTGATGTAGCTTGCTATCCTTCTTTGCTATGTCTGTAAGTCTTTCTTTTTTTTTGGCCAGGACTGCTAGTGACTTGTCTAACTTGCATGTTGTTCTGTGTCCCATTCCATAGCCAGCCCATGAATATGGAGGATCAGACCTAGGTCAGGCTGGGCTGCATTGCTTCAAGGAAAGCCTGTGCATTTGAGTCTAATTTGTGCAGAGGGACGACCTTCTCTTTGGGTACGTAGTAGCCATGACTAGGAGCCTGGATTCATGAGTTGACCACTGGTGATCTCTGCTAAGTGACTGGTGGGATCTTAGTCTCTGTTGGGTGAGAGAGAACAGAGAATCTTTTTGGTTGTCAGATTGTTTATTTGTGAGATCAAGGTACTTAAACTATTCTGTGCCCAACGGAGAAGATTCCTTTGAGATCTGTCTGAACCGGTGAGTCTTTGCGGTTCATGTCGTCTGTTCTGACCAGTGTCAAACTATAAAATTGAGGCTGCAAATTCTGGAGTCTGTGTAAATATTTCTTGACCAAATAAATGTTAGATGATATTCCTGGTATTTAAAGAGTGCAAACTACTTTCAGGAGATTTCCCCTTACATTTTCATTTCATTGGCATCCCATTAAAGTAGGCAGGGTAGGCTTTATTTTTTTTAAAGGCCCTATTTTATCAATGAGGAAACTGAGGCACAGAGAAATGAAGCAATTTGCCCAACGAAGTATAAGATTAATGTGTTCTTGTTCTTTCTAGAACATTCCATACCTACGGCTCCAACGAGGCACATGAGAAAGAGGAGTCCGATGCAGAAGAAGATGTCAGTGTTCATGCGCCGCTCGATCTTGCTGCGTTTGTAGCGGGGGCCGCTGTTGTTCAGCATGGCTTTTGTCTCATGGCCTTTGAGAGAAAATGAGAACATTACTTTCACGGTCCCTGCGTACCTCTGCCACAGGCCGCACCCTTGGCTCTTCTCACAGAGCTTGTGATAAAAGGGAGACTGCATTCTTTGACTTGAACTTGTCCTGCCTTAGGGCGGTGACTGAGAACAGCTGTAGGGCCTCATACAACTTGTCAGCATTGAGTATCCCCTGCATGTCAGACACTGAGGTGGGCACTGACAGAGCTACCATGCACAGGTTGTGCACTGTACAAGTCTACGGGATACTGCTCATTTTGTGGTTGCCAAAGATTTGTAAGTTTACTATGACAAGTTTCTGACCAGTGACAGTAAACTGTTTTGAGGCAGGACTTTCCTTTTCTAATCTACACAACGGCGCTGTTTGGTCCAGTGGTAGGATACGATGGTGAGATGGATGGCTCACATTCTGATGAAGATACATGAGAAAACAAATAAAAAATATAACTACTGTTATTAATGTCTCATGAAATAAATAATAAATAGTAGACAAAAGGCCAAGGCAGACAAGAGATAGTGTTAGAAAGCATGTTTAGGGAAAACTTCTTTGGGAAGATAACATTTGAGGGGGAATTGAAGAAAGGGGGAAGAGTTGGGAGCAGAGAATTTTAGGCTGGGGCTGGGGACTGTATGTGCAAAGGCCCCATGGTAGGACGGTGCTTGGGGCCAGTAGTTTCCCTACTTGTTCTCTTGGTTGTTCCTAAGGTGTTGGTGTTGGCACAATAGTAGGAGGAACCAAACGACCACACCTCAGCATTAACCCTGAGTAGCTCCACTCCTATATTGGAGATTTGTGCAAAATTTTGTTCAGAGAAAGGATAACAAAGTTTGAAAACTACCAATTTGCTTTAATGATCTTCTTTTCCAGTTGGGGAAACTGAGGATTAGAGACTAGAAGGGATCTGCCCAAAGTGAAAGAATAAATTAACGGTGAAAGAATAAATTAATAAATTCACAGTGGGAACTCAAGATTCAGTTTCCTCATCTATTTTTCCTTTCACTAACCTATGGTTCCCAAGACCACACAGCTAGGAACTAAGAGCCAAACTGAGACTTCGTTTTTAGAGCCTCTCCTTGGATGCTGCTGAATTTTAACTACAGTGCTATACTCCTTGGCAGTTGAATTAAACAACACCAGTAACATAGTTTCTGTGTAAAATTAAAGGAAACCAATATATCAGCTCCAGAAGCAAATGACTTTAATGCTATTTAGCTGGTTGCCTTGTGGATTTAAAGTAACAACAAAACAGTAGGAGCCAATAAACTCTAGGCTTTTAAAATTCGACTCAAGTTGAGGCAGTTGGAGGGGTTTCGGCAGCATGATGAATGCGGGCTGTTGCACTGATGGCACTGTTGCTTCTCTGCCTGCCTTTCATACTCACTCCATCCCAGGGACCTTGGGACCACCCCCTCAACACACCCGCTCCTTGCCTTCTGGGATCCCTCTGTTTTTTGGGCAGGGGTTGGGTTCAAGGAGAAGCCAGTATGACATTGTGGTTAAAATGTGGGCTCAAGAGTTAGAGCTCAGCTCTGCAGATATTTGAATTTGGGTAACAGAGTG
Organism: Carlito syrichta; assembly: GCF_000164805.1. Lineage (NCBI taxonomy): Eukaryota > Metazoa > Chordata > Mammalia > Primates > Tarsiidae > Carlito > Carlito syrichta. Next base: position 533,860 of record NW_007253531.1, read on the forward strand.
TTAATCTCAGGAGATATGACCTTGGGTGACTGAATCTCTTTGTGCCCCAATTCCTCATCTAAAAACTGGGAGACAATGATTGTGTGTGTGTGTGTGTGTGTGTGTGTGTGTGTGTGTATGTGTGTGAAGGCAAGGGACTGAGTCATTATACACTAAGTAGCTAAATTAGTTTCTGGTACACAGTAGGGGCTTGGCACCTATGTCTGCACCGGATCTCCTCCTTCAGGAAATTTCAACTTGACCTTTATCTTTTTGGGACTTTGACTCCAATGATAATATCAAGAGAAATGATAACTCTGAGGAGTTGTTCTCAACCAGGGGAGATTTTATTCTCTGGGGGACATTTGGCAACATCTGGAGAAATTTTTGGTTAGCACAGCTTTGGGGAAGAGGTTGATGAATTTAATGGGTAGAGGTTAAGGATGCTGCCAAACATCCGACAGGACAGCTTCCAGCCAAAAAGAATAAACTGTACCAAAATGTCCTTATCACCAAGGCCTAGGACCCCTGCTCTAGATAATAACACTAAAAACAGTTCTTGTCAGCCAGATGTAGCTCAGGCCTATAATCTCAGTGCTTTGGGAGGAGGAGGCGGGAGAATTGCTTGAGGCCAGGAATTCAAGATCAGCATAGGCAACATAGCTAAACCCTATCTCTACAAAAGTAAATAAGTAAAAATTAGCCACTCCAGCCTGGGTGACAGAGCGAGACCCTGTCTCTAAAACAAACAAATATAAAACAATTAGTGTCATTTTTGCTCATGTTTTTGAGAGTCTAATACATTCCAGGCATTATATTAGGCCCTTTTCACAGATAATCTCATTGAGGTGGGAATATTAGACACGTTTTGCATTGAATGTTTAACCAACTCGCTCAGGGACATAAGAGCATGAATGGATTTTAACCCAGGCCACCCGACTCCCCGGAGCCACAGTTGACATGCTCTTCAACTCTGTCCTGATATATTCAGCTTCCATCATCCACTCAGGGTTTTGCTTCTGTTCAGGTAGACAGAGTAGCAAAACTCTAAACCTATGTGGTTATCATTATTATTATTATTTGATGGGGTAGAGATTGCTGGAGATTTTTTTTTTTCTTCACTTTCTTCTTTTATTGGGAAGCAGACATAGGGTGGGAAGCAGCATGACACCTCCTGGTGAGACCCAGGACAACAGTAGCTGTTAGGTCTACCAGAGAGTGTTGAAATTCATTGCTAAAGACCATTGAAAGAAAGAAGTCACCTGACAAGTACCATCCCCCTCTCCCAAATTAGGGAAAGCTAGCTAAATTGTCACATTATTTTTAAAAAGACCTGTTTTTTTCTTTGACAATCCCCAAAAGTGAAGCTTAGGGATATTTAAATGCCCTTCTGTGTCCATCAAAATTGGGGTTCTACTCAGACCAAACGAGACATAAAAACAAGCAAAATACTCCAAAGTGTCCCAGTGAGTGGAAGACTCAGAGGGAAATGTATTTTGGAGTCTTCCTGTTTAGGTAGACACTCTAGGAAGACTGGATGTCCTCCATGGTGGAATAATTTTTTAATTATTCATGTAACAACAGATCTGTAACAAGTATCTACCAAGTGCCGATATTAGGCCCTGGAGATACAGTGGCCTTAGGACTGTCCTGCAAGACTTTAAATTTCACTGTGAGAAGTGCTGCTGTTACCTTTTTTTTTTTTAATTGGGAAGCAGAATCAAAGTGGAAAGGAGAGTTAGGTCTCCAAAGTTGGAGGCATAAAATAATGTTAATAGTAAAACTACAACAGGAAAACCAACAATTAAAACCTACTGGGCCTTCACTTTGCTAGGCGCTAGGTGCTTTTCCTGTGTTGGGTCATTTGATCCTAATGAATACTCTATGAAGCAAATACAAATATTTTTCCCATTGTACCAATAAGGAAACTGAGGCACAAAGATGAACTTAAGTTTAGTGAAGTTATTTCACAGGCTCAAGAAGATATTCGTCATCCTGCTTTTAGTGTCACAAAATCACAGGGGTGAGTGAGAATCCCTCTCCCTGTCTTGTTCAGATGAGTGATATTAACTTGAAATCTCTTTATGTCTCTGGAGGACTGAATGAATTGTTGTGATTCTCATTCTCAGTTTGCTCATCTGTGAAATGGGAACTTACACGAGCAAATGGGAAGTTACTTTGAACTTTTGTGAGTTCCCACTGATTGAAGATGAATTTGGAAGAGGGATGGAGGTGGGAAATTCAGACAAAAGAAACTACTCAGAGAAAATGACCTGCATAGATGACAATGCCAACAGCCACCTCGGTGTTTCTGATGGTGCAGCCTCGAAGCACAAGACTCTCACTGCCAAAGCCAGTCCTGGTCTGGTCAGGATGCTCCCTGGAGATGACGAACAAAAAACACAGGGTGGTTTGGTGGCCTCTCCAGCCTGTCACCAGTTAGTGTCACAAAACTAGAAGTGGTGAGCGAACGCCATCCTTCTCTTCCCTATTTTTCAAAGAGCGACAGTAACTCAGAGTCTAATCTCCCTGGTGTCCAAATGCATCTCTCCATTGCTCCTAGGAGGTCCGGCTGGTATCTAGACCATTAGAAGGAACTTGTCCATCTTGAGAAAATTGTTGTTCACCCATATGAAAGAAAAGCTACAGCTTCAACTTTCACTCTCAAAATAGCTTTAGAGGTAGAGTGTGGGGGAACTGGCTTCTGGGCCTACAAGGACTGGCATGGTGTTCCCTTTGAGTAGTGTTCCCAGGCTCATTCCCACCCAGTTGCTGGGGACCAGCACTGCACACGCTGAACATTCAAGTCTGTGGACAACTCCACACAGCCCTGCCTTCCATACTGTGCGACAGGAAAAGAAGGTAAGTTGAGGCAAGGAAGGCAAGGTCGTGTGCTCCTCTTGCTCTGAGCTACATCCCTTACTTGGCCTTTCTTCTGGACTGTCACTTGCTCAGTCTTTCATCAAACACACAGACCTCACAGAGGAAGACAGTGGTTGCCCAAGTTTTTTGGAGGCAGCTTCTTAAGCAGAGATCAACTTTCCTCTTTTCTCTAGTCTCACGAAGCATTGCAATTTTCCATCTCATGCTAGAAACTTCTGAGTCCTACATACTCCAGTTATTACTTGGGATCTGTCCCTTTATCCATCCTGATGTATTTTCTTTGGGATTTTTGGCAAGTTTAAATATAGTCCCACTATATTTAAATATAGTCTCGCTCTATTTCCCAGGCTGGTCTCAAATTCCTGGTTTAAGTGATCCTCCCACCTCGGTCTCCCAAAATGCTGAAATTACAGGTGTGAGCCACTGTGCCTAACTGAATTTTTCTACTTACAGTTCTTCCTTACTTCATTTCTCTAAGTCGATTTCCAAGTCTTTTCCACATACCTCAATTAAGCCTCACAACAACGTTTTATGATAGGTCATGTTATCATAACCACTTTACAGATAAGAAAAATGAGGCAGAATGGGGATTTAAACCTAGGAAGTCTGGTACTAGAGTGCTATATTACCACTCAATGTGCTTTTTAATGCTAATAATTCTTTACTACATTTACATACATGACTTTGTTTGACTCTGTAGCTCTGGGAAGTTAACAGGGTGATTGTACTTGTGGAAAGCTGAAGCTCAGGGCAGCTGAGAGCCTGTCCAAGGTCATACACCTAATACACGGGACATCCTAAGACATGAGAATCCAGGCCACAGACACCATCCCTGCTGTGAGTTTCACCATACCAGGGGGTCTAAAATGCTATCCCATTAACTTACACTGAACCATCTATCAAGGAGATTTTTGTTTCATGCTGGCATAGTGGTAACTCTATTCTATCCTTGTCTGTCCTACTTTTTAATGCAGAGGAGCCTTTGGCAAATAATAATCTGATAACTATTTTGCTTTCATTGTATTCAATCTTGCCAATACTCTCTATGTATAGCAAGTGCTACTGTTTTCCTATAGGGCCAGTGATGTAAATTTTCCTTTTGAAATAAACTACAGAAAAAGAGGCAATTAAAAATGTGGTAGATAAATGTCTAGATTTTTATGAATATAATAAAAATCAGAAAGGTTGTCTGAGTATGATTAATGTGTAGGGCCCACTGTGTATTGAACATAAAAACAAGCAAAATATTCCATGGGTCCTGAGGCAGAAGAAGACCTCCTGGCAGGCATCTGGAGGGGCAGAACCTGTCACCTGCGCTGAAGAGGCATGTACCCCCAGTGCTTGAGTTTTGTGGATTCAGTTCATTCCAAATCATCCATGCCTTGAGTCATTCTCTTAAAGAGCAATCTCATTCTGGGTTTCTGTATGTGATCTCTTCTCCTTCAAAAGCTCGTGCCTGCAGTCAGACTTTCTCAGCTTCCATCTGGGCTCCAGCCTGGCCCTCCCAGACAGATTTAAGCATAGAATTTTCCCAGCTTCACTCAGGTCCCAGCACCACCTCTCCCTAGTTGCTGCTCCTGGAGACCTGTTGTTCCCCTACCTGCCTGGGCCTCATGGAAGGGTCTGCAAATTCTAATTGGTCAGCCTAGTAAGCTAGTCATGGAATGATGGAGAATTCTCTGTGGCCCTGAATTGTTGTTATACCTGGCAAAGAGAATGCCCTTGGGCCTAGCACCCACACATGGTCTGTAACCTCTTCCTAAGCAAACCTACCGGTCTGTTGACTCTGGGTTTTCTAGAAGCTTCTGTGGGTGATATTAATTTAGAAGCTCCCTGAGATTGTACAGACCAGCTAGAAAATGAACAACTTTTAACAATCTGTTTGAAGGGTATCAGACTTGAAAACGTAACTTTAAATAAAAGAACCTCTGTAGAGCAGTATTTCTCAACTTGAGACAATCACCACCACCACCATCCCTACCTGGGGACATTTGGCAATGTCTGCAGATATTTCTGATGGTCACAACTGGGGAGGAATGCTGCTTGCTTGGAGCTGGTAGAGGCAGGGTGCTGGTAAACATGAAACAATGCAAGGACAGCCCTCACAGAGAATTATCCAGCCCGAAATGTTCATAGTGCCAAGGTTGAGAAATGCTGGGCTAGGGAAAGGTGAATAGGTGACTAGAGCCTCCCTGTAAACCAAGAACACTAAATAGAATAGCAACTATACGATAGCAAATCCTTTTCTAGCATCCACTGAAAAACAGACATAATGACTGGGAGAAGTAGAAGTCTCTGTTGTAGGTTATCAAGTCAGAGCATCATAAAAATGATCTTTAAGCCACAAGCGATGGTAGTGAGCCATGCAAGATTCATTGGCCCAGTAATCAACCCACAGCCATCCAGGGCCCCATTGATGGGGGTGCTGGCATAGCATGGCTGAGCATTGTAATGCACAGCCACCGAAAACACATTGGGGTTGATGTCAAAAGATCCCAGTGTGAGTCCTGACTTTATCTTGCACCTGCAATGTGACTTTGGGGGATCTTGAATAGTCTTAGATCATCAGAATCCCCCTCTGAAAAGGGGAATCATGATACTGGCTTTCTTGGGATGTGAAGATTACACGAAATGGTGGTCTGCGGAAATACTTGAACACCCTTAATGCATTGTGGAAGGGCCTTCACTCACATCTGTTACCACTGTTTTTATTTTGTAGGAAGATCTGCAGTCTGACACGGGGGCAGAATTACAGTAAAATACTTAGACTGAACCAAAGTTGAGGAATAACAATGATAATAATCCTAACAGCAGTCACCAATAACTATTTCCCCTTGCCAGTTGCTGTGCTAAGAGCTCAACTTGTGCTTAAACGACTTAATCTTAAAAAAGAAAAACCTTCTGATGAAGTTATGAAAATCTTTAGTTTACAGATGTGGAAACCAAGGCCCAGGGAGGTTAATTAATTTGCCCAGGGTCACACAGCTTGTAACTGGCAGAACTCTGATTCAAACCCAGCTCTGTCAAACTCCAAAGTCTTTATTCCTACCTATGATGGAATACAGGCACTTAAAAAAAATCAATCTCAATTAAATAATATTTTTCTCCCCTGAATTAGAGCATTATCTTGATTTTGATTCTATTTCTAATAAACCACTGGTGGATTTAACCCTGTAAGATAATTAACTAACTCTCAGAAAAAAAAAAGAAAATTTTCCAACTTAGATTTCTCTAGTTCTTCTTTATCATAAAAGGAAAAAAAGCTTTCTTAAGATATGGTTGTCTATCTCTTTGGTCATTTCTAGCATATATTTTTTAGCTTCAGAGAAGAAATTTACTAGCAGTCCAGGGACACCAGATACTTACATATAACCTTTGAATTTGTTGAGGTGGTTGTTGGGTTTCTCACACACGATGGTATTGTGGAAATGTTCTGGTTCGAACTGTCCCTCCTGGGAGAGAGAGGACTCTGTAAGGTTATTAATTCAGAGACATCTAGTCTTAATAGGATCATGGGGATAGCTAATCACTGTTAGAACCACGGCAAATAAGGTAATCCTGTTTTGTCACACTGTGACAGTTGTAATATGTAAGAAGAAAAGAGTTAAATCCTCATTAAGGAGGAGAAAATAGATGAAATGAAAAGTTGGGTGCAGGGCAGAGGGAGGTCAGTTTCCCAACTATATTTCTCTGCCTGCCTAGGATAGGGGCTCTAGTCCTGCGCTGTCTAGCAGAACTTACTACAATGGTGGACTCTTCTACATCTGCGTTGTGCAATATGGAAGCCACTGATTGCATGTGGCTGTTGAGCACATGAAGTGCAATAGCTCAACCAAGGAACGGGTTTTTAAATTAAATTAAATTTTAATGATTTTAAAGTTAAATAGCTACATGTAGCTAGTAGTTAACACACTGGACGCCACGGAAATAGATGATCAAAAAGGAGGCGTCAGAAATCACAGCACCAAGCCGGGCTCGGTGGCTCAGCCTGTAATCCCGCGCCTTTGGGAGGCTGAGGTGAGTGGATTGCCTGAACCCGCGGGTTCGAGACCCGCCTGGGCAGGCGAGACCTCATCTCTACAATAAATTAAAAAAAAATTAGCTGGGCGTGGTAGCGCACGCCTGTAATTCCGGCTACTTGGGAGGCTGAGGCGGAAGGATCGCCGGAGCCCAGCAGGTCGAGGCTGCGGTGGCTGGGAGCAACCACTGCACTCCAGTCTGGGTGACAGAGTGAGACTCCAGCTCAAACAAAAAAAAAAGAAATCACACCACCTAGAGATTTGCACAGCTAAAATGCTTGTGTATGTGATACTTCCTGAGTTCTCAAAAACATATATCTCCATGCACACCTCTATTTCAGTACATACATATACATTTAGGCATTTCATAAATGAGATGTAGTGCTCAGATATCTTGAACATGTTTACATGTTATTAAGCTTTTCTAGATCTGGTCCACAGGTGTGCAGAAACCTATTCAACCTATTGAATGCACAGGTATTTCCTTTAACCACTTCACCACTGAATACTCACATTGTTTCAACTGGTTTTGCTGTTGTAAAAATATTGTGAAAATAGTACCTTATAGAACAAAATAAGTTGCATTTCCTGGACTCTTATTTCTCCCAAACACTGTGATGAGAACTTTTCTCTCTTTAGAGATGTGAAATCTGTGACTCCAAAGTAGGTTCCAGGGTCTTACTGGGGCTGGAAATTGAATCTGTATCTTACTGCAGATTTTCTTTCCTTTACTTGCACAGCACATTGCTTCCTGGTGAATGCTGCTAAGTATTTTAAAACACATATTTGATTCTTTACTTTTTTTTATTTAAATGAGATAGGGTCTTGTTCTATTGTCCAGGCTAGAGTGCAGTGGAATAATCACAGCCCACTGTAGCCTCGAAATCTTGGGTTCAAGTGATCCACCCACTTCAACCTCCTGAATATCTGGGACTACAGGTATGCACCATCATGCCCAGCTATTTTTATTTTTGTAGGGTTGGGATTCTTGCTATGTTGCCAAGGCTGGTCTCAAACTCCTGGCCTCAAGTAATCCTTGCACCTTGGACTCCCAAAGTGCTGTGATTACAGGTGTGAGTCAGCATGCCTGGCTGATTTTTTTACTTTTTAAAAGTTTTTCAGTTGTTCAAGTTCTTATAATCCAATGGGAGTAAAACACAAATAGATGTGGGGAGATCTTGCTTTCAAACTCTCCTTTTCATTGACTAATACTGTCTTCAATTCTTGAGCCTGTCTCGTCATCTGTAGAAGGGGACTAATACCACCTACTTGCCTCATCTTACCTGTGCCTCAGAAAGCAGAATCTATGTGGAAAACTTTTGAAATGTACCAGGCTTCACAAACAGAAGGAAGCAGTCCTAAAGGTGGGCGCAGAAATGGTTTCCTGGGCAGAGCTTTTAGCATGGGGAGTGAGTTTATCACTGAAAGCTTCACGGTACAGCTGTTCAAAGGGGCAAATTGATTCAAAGAAATGATAGCATTTTCTGGTTTCGTGTAAATCTACTGTCCATCGGATCTGTGGGGGTGCCAATATAAATAAACTCTCTACTCACTTGAAATAAATTACCCATCCAGGAGTTTCTAAAAATACGGCCCTTTCCCCTCCAGGTATTGATTCTTTCAGGGACAAACACTTGCCGAGCTCTGAGATGATGACAAATCACACTCTAATTTGTCAGCTGCTTTCATGCCCCTGATTAAGTTGTGTACTTCAGTCCTGATGCACACCGCTCAGCTCGGTGCTGGGTTTCTGGGTCCAGACTCATTTCAGGTATGAGTGGCAGCGGGGTCTGAGCACTAATGAGCCTTCTGTAGTGTCTCCTGAATCCCTGTTGTGTGTTTAATCACGCTCCCCCACCCCTAGCCCCCAGTCCCCAGCCATGGCGAAGCAACTTTCCTTCTGAAGTGTTCCTTTTCTGGTTCTGTGTTCTCTTTCCTTCCAAGTGCTGGCCTTTGGTCTTCTGTCTTCCTCTTTTCATGGACAGATGACCTTGCTCTTTCTAGTAACCTTCCTTCCCCTAGGCTCCCTCTTTCTCTCTTCAAGATGAGCTGTGGAGAGGGGCACATGGGTCCTGCTGTCTCCAAAGACAACCACCTGGGCCTGGCTTGCTTTTAAGGATTTGCTGTAGCTCACACTTGGCAAGTTGCTGGGCCAGTCCAAGGACAGGAAGAATTGCACAGCCTTACAGATCTGTCAGGGCTCTTATTTCAACCTTGTTCATGAGTCTCTGATTCCTTTCTGAGATGAGGTTTTGATGTAGCCTTTTCTCTAAGGTACTGCCCTTTGATGAAAGTCCCAGTCACTGGAAAGGGCTGGGGGAGCCAACAAAGCACAGGAAAAGATGAGCCCTTTCCAGAGTAGAGTGTGTGTCTCTGCAGTCCTTTAAGCCAGACCTACCTATCTGGAGCACTTACTGCACCTGTCATTAATTTTCACAATGACCTTAAGAGGTTTGACAGATGTGCAGATGGAAAGTAACAGGGCTAGGACTACAATTCACATCCTTTTTGTTTTTTTTGAGTCGGAGTCTCACTCTGTTGCCCAGACTGGAGTGCAGTGGCCGCTCCCGGCTACCGCAGCCTCGACCTGCTGGGCTCCGGCGATCCTTCCACCTCAGTCTTCCAAGTAGCTGAAACTACAGGTGCACGCTACCACACCCGGCTAATTTTTGATTTATTGTAGAGATGAGGTCTTGCCAAGTTGCCCAGGCGGGTCTCAAACCTGTGGGCTCAGGCAATCCACTCACCTCAGGCTCCCAAAGCACGGGATTACAGGCTGAGCCACCGAGCCTGGCTCACATCTTTTTTTAAAGACTGGGTCTCACTCTGTCACCCAGGCTGGAGTGCTATGGCATAATCATAGCTCACTGCAGTCTCAAACTCCTGGGCTCAAGTAATCCTTGAGCCTCAGCCTCCCAAGGGGCTAAGACTGCATCGGCTAATTTATTTTTTATTTTTGCAGGGGTTGCTATGTTGCTCAGTCTGGTCTCGAACTCTTGGCCTCAAGTTATCCTCCTGTCTTGGTCTCCCAAAGCATTGTGACTATAGGTGTGAGCCATTGAACCTGGCCACACCATTAGAATCTCAAGCCAACCATCATTGTTATCTTCATCTTCATCATCATCATGAGTTTATTCCTCTTCCTCCTCCTTATGGTATTATTATAATTGCTGCAGCACTTAATAAAAATTTATTGTGTACCAAGAACCAACTACTTTATACATGCAGTCTTCTTTAATTCTTCCAATATCTCTGTCAGGTAGGTGCCATTATCATCATTATTTTACAGATGAAGGAATTAAAGATTAGGAAAAAATCTTCCCCAGTGCCACACATCTTCCTCTATGAAGCCCACTCTAATCCCCACAGACCTTTTCTCCACAGCCAATAAGAATTAATTGCTCCTTTTTACATGCTTCTACCTGCTCTGATATGCCTTTATTGAATACTTCTGTGTCTAGATCTGTGCATCCTCAAGCAGACAGTCAGCTTCCTCTGGGGCATCTCCTGTGATTGCTTTTTTTTTTTTTTTTTTTTTGAGTCAGGGTCTTACTCTGTCTCCCATGCTGGAGTGCAGTGGCACACTCATAGTCACTGTAGCTTCCAGCTTCTGGGCTCAGGTTATCCTTCTGTGTCAGCCTCCCCAGTAGCTGGCACTATAGGTGTGTGCCACCATGCTAGGCTAATTTTTTGATTTTTTTGTAGACACGAGGTCTTACTATGTTGCCCAGGCTGATCTCAAACTCCTGGCTTCAAGTGATCCTCTTTCCTAGGCCTCCCAAAGTGCTGAGATTACAGGTGTGAGCCCCCGTGCATGGCTAGCCTGTGATTCCTTGTTTTAGCCGGCTACCATGATTTGTAGAGGTAAGGTTAGTACTGGAAAGGATGATATTATGGGTATATCAGCTACCACGCCCAGCTGATTTTTTAATTTATTGTAGAGATGAGGTCTCACCAAGTTGCCCAGATGGGTCTTGAACCCATGGGCTCAGGCAATCCACTCACCTTAGCCTCCCAAGAGTATATATATTAAAAGATGACGGGTGAGAAGATACAAAGTGGACCTCACTCTAAAGACTGACTTATGTGATCAGGAAAAGGCCCAGGTACAATCTTAACTTTAATTGATGGAAATAGGGCTTCTTCTTTTAATGGGAATTTGTTGGCTTAACTAATAAAAAGTGTAGTGAAAGTCCTAGATCCTAACTTGGACCAGTCTAATCTTCCATTCATTTATGCATGCATTCAAGCATTTATTGAATAACCATGAAAGAGGAGTCATGTGGGAAAATAAGAGGAAATCAGAAGGAGGAAAGGGGTTATTGACACTAATCACTTATTGCAGCCATAAGACAACTCAAGGTTCCCAGTCCAGCTCAGGTGTGTCAATGGCAGTATCTCTGAAAATAAAGGAAAGTGGGCCTTGTGCCAGTGTGTAATAACTCCCTGGGGTTGAGGTACTCCTTGCTGACCTGTGTCCCAGATATGGCAAGCCACCTCCCAGGGACACTGGGAAGGCCAAGATGAAGCAATCAGACTGGGATGTATTCCAGTAGGTGGAACAGGCCATTTTCCTCCTGCTTGGCTCAAGTTTTTACTTTTTTAGGCTTACTTCTCACTATTCCTCACAAAAAATGATCGAATTAATCAATGCATGTGTTTAAATGAATGCATAAGTGATTTTTAAAAATTTTTTGTGGTGGACAGCTATTTTCTGGCTGCCTACCGCCTGTCCCACCCTTCTTGCATAACAACCCCTTGGTTTCCTTTTGGGAAATTGCCTTCCCTTTCTGGTTTGTAATTGTGATGCCCTGCCCTTAGACTCTCCCACTGTGGGACTTTGACTTGAGTGGAATGACTGAAGGAAAGAATATAAAAAAATAAGACCGTCAAGTAATGCCTGTTACCAAGCTGTTTCTGTAAGCCAGGGATTCCCAACTGGTAGATGAAGCTATTGCAACATGTCCACAGAGCCCCTCTATGCACCAAAATGTTGTCTGTAGACCGAATAAAAATGTCTCACACATAGGTGTGCCACTATTTTTCAAATTCCTGTAGAAATTCTTATGGTTAATACGTTATACATTTATTTATAAAGGTCACTAAATTCTAAGTAGCTTTTTGTTTTAATGTGTTTTCTTAAATAATAGACACTGAAAGGACAACTGCTTTTTTGGATACTCATTAAGGGTCTTTATGTTTTTAAAAAATGGGAATTACAAATGATATAACTTATTTCAGAGATAAATCTCAGATTACAGGGCTCCCAGATTACAGAGCTGACCGTTGGCAGAACTGGGTTACATTAATTGCCTTTAGTTTTTTTTTAAAAAATTTGATACAAGGTTAGTCATTAATCAACTTTTGTGAATCATCTTTATTGAGAAATAACTTAAATGATATTACCATAGTGCTTTCCCAATTACACACTGTGAAATCCATAGCTTATGAAATACTACATGCTATTAAGGAAACTCAATTTGCACACCTTTTCATGTTCTTAAAATATTATTGTACTTGGAACATCAGCCTTCCACTAAGTACTCTTAGGAAATCAAAACAGTGTCAATTAGAAGAAGTTACAGATGGTTATAAATAATTTTTGTTTACCTTATGATGATGTTTATAATGTTCAACTGTTATTTATAATAGTTCTGTTATCTCTATATAGTTCTTAAAGAAAAAGAACTGTATATACTTTTAAAACAGGTCACATTGCTTTTAAACATTTTATGTTTCCTTCTTTGGTAAATGTGTTTACAAAGAAGAAATTTCAAGATTAAAAAAAGGAAGGAACCTACAGCCATAAGTTCTTAGAAGATAGGAAGTATGTCTTAGACCATTTTGAAACACCTCTATGGTCATTAGGAAATATCATTCAAAATACTTTGTTGGAGAAAGAGAAACCAGCCAAACTCTCTTCTCAAACAGAATGCCTTTATGTATTGAGTTTTCACTAGGAGCCAAGAACACTTGTGAAAACGAAGAGTTGGCCCGGTGATCGCCATGATTCTGTGCAGCTGTCAGAGTCTGTTTCTACATGACCCTTAGGCTGGAGGATCGCAAAGGAGGATCACCGCCACCTGGGGTGAGTATGACACAGCAACAGCAATTACCTTCATGTAGGTACTGCTAATCTGGACTGTGCCAAGAAGTAAAGGCTGCAGGGTTGGCAAATAACGCCAACCAGGAGGTACACTTCAACGTTGGAAGAATACTATTTCAAGATTTGTTGTTATTGTTTTGTTTTTTAAGTTTGCCAGTTTGTCTAATGGTGAAAGCAAATGTCCTTCACATCCCAGCTGCTGAGCTAGGTGATGGAGGTTTTCTTCCTGGCATGAAAATTAAGCAACCTTCTGATTTCTGAGAATCCTATATGACAGTTACCACCACTTGATGACCTTTCTGCTTCCTGGTAGGTGGGGATTCTTTTCAAGATAATCCATGCCAGAGTGAGTGACTACAGTTACTTTCCTCTAGCTCCAGATAGGTCTGCATATTCAATCACTCTGGAGATCCTAGCGATTCTCCTTCAAAAGTAGCAAATTGGGCTGGAGGGCTCTGTGAGGAAGACTCTGTCTTCAGGATTCCTGTGCTTTCTTTAAAAAAAAAGTCAAAGTATCACTCTGTTACCCAGGCTGGATTGCAATGGCATCATTACGGCTCATTGCAGCCTCTACCTTCAGAGCTCAGGTGATCCTCCTGCCTCAATCTCCTGAGTACAGGCACATGTCACCCACCTGACTTTTTTTTATTTTAAAGATGAGGTCTTACTATGTTGACCGGACTGGTCTCAAACTCCTGGACTCAAGCAATCCTCTCACCTCAGCCTCCCAAAGTGTTGGGATTACAGGTGTAAGCCATCATGCCCAATGGTACTCACTTTTTTCAAGTTGTCAAATATTCTGTATCTGAATAAGGCAGATAGAATGTAATCTTGGGATCTTGCTATAGCATTTTCCCAACGTATAAGGCATGGATTTAGCATGCCAAGCAAATACTGGAAAAAGGATGGTTTCTTCTGTCATTTCTAAAAGGGATGAATTGTTGGGATTGTTTGTTAATGATTATCTGTGTAATTTCCTGTGACAGCATACAGTTGCAGTTTATCTCTCTCTTGTTTACTCCTGGACCCCGGAGCATACTATGGCACCGGGTACTGGGAAGTCCTTCAATAAATATTTGATGAATGGAGAAGTGAACGGCATGACAGTCAAAATGTGGGTAGTGCCACCAGATGGGTAGTGGTGCCTTAAGGTAGCATTGCACAGGAAAATGCTTTTTGTACACATTTTTTCTTGCTGGGGAAAATGATATGAGACACTAGAAAATGATTTGATGGCCAATGTTTTGTGCCTCATGTTTTTGGCAAAAGAGCTCACAAAGAAGAAAGTATGGCTTCCAGTTAGAAAAACTCTATTAAGTTGTTCACAGAAGATATGATCATAACGTGTTATCTCTGCTGATAAACAGCACAACAGAAATCCTAGTACAGTGTCTGGTGACAGGAGGACCTCATCAGATGTTGGTTGAGTGAGTAACCACTTATGTACCACAGATATAACTGGTATTTATTGCTTTGCTGCTCAGAACTCTCCCACCCCATAGACTGAAGTCTACTATGAAGTTCAAGTGGAAGATACCAGTCACAGAATTCTTCCCCTCTGACCAGAGTTCATTGGTCTAGAGGTGGGTACATGATACCAGTCAGGCCAATCAGTCCCTTTTCCTGGGATGCTTTTCTAGCTAGACATCAGGAAGGATCACTAGTACCTCTGTAGTGGTCAAACTGTAAGAGCAAGTATGTGCCAAATTTTTTTCTGCACGAAGGAAGCTGGTTTGAAAGATTGGAGCCAGACACAATGAGAGACAGACAAGAGAAGGACATTGTACTGATGGATTTTGAATTCTTTATTCCTTAATGTAATCTAACTCAGCTTCAGCCCACATTCTTCCAATAAGTTCCCTTTTTTGTCCAAGCTATTTTGGATTGGAGTTCTGTCTCATGTAACCAAGAGTCTTGACTAATCCATACACTGTGCTAGATTGGCATGGTTTTTATTTGAGATACCAAATATTACCCACACAGACTTTAAATAATCACAATTATCCTTAGTGGTTAAGGCAGTGAAGGCTAATGCTAAAATGTAAATGTGTCATCTTGGGATATGGTGGTGGTGGAAAGGAGACACACTTTAATCTATTGTCCACCCTAGTGTGACTACATCTTTCACATAACCTAGCAGAGCTTCCTTATAATGCCCTGAAGGGATTCAAATGGAAAAATACTTTCTAATAGAAGTGTGCAAATAATGCTAAACATTGGAAAGAGGGAATTTTTTTTGTGTGTGTGCCCATACCTAGTGAAAGATTGAAGGTGTACCAGAAGGAGGTCATAAAAATAACAGTTTTTCATAAGGTTGCTCTGTCACCATCAGGTTGTTGTTATTATTATTATTTTGAGTCAGGGTCTCACTCTGTCACCCAGACTGGAGTGCAGTGACATGATCTTACTGCAGCCTCGACCTCCTGAGTTCAGGTGATCCTCCTTCCTCAGCCTCCTGAGTAAACTGGGATTACAAGCATGCACCACCATGCCTGGTTAATTTTTAGATTTTTTTTTTTGTAGAGACAAAGTCTGGCTATGTTGCCTAGGCTGGTCTCAAACTTCTGACCTCAAGCAATCTTCCCACTTTGGCCTCCCAATGTGCTGGGATTATAGGTGTGAGCCATTGTGCCTGGTCTCAAGTTATTGTTATAATCATAAATAACTATAAGCTAAAACTTTAAATAACCTTAGTATTTTCATATATATGGATACTGTATTCATCTGAGTCATTACAAATACATATAAAGGGATATGAGTACTTCAGCAATGGGAAAATAATCAGGTACAGCAGAATTGAGTTCTAATTTGGGCTCAATACTATATTATCTGGATCATCCTTGACAAATCTAATATCTCTGCAGTTGTTTCCTCATCTCCAAAATGTTGCTAATTTCTTCTTTTTCTACCTTAGGGTTTCTGTAAATGTCAAATACCAAAAAGAGTGGTGTATCCCAGTGGTTAGGGACTTTGCCTGATGTGGGAAAAGGATTTACATATTTAGAGATGGAGTAAAAACCTCTAGTCCTTATTTGAATCTGTAGGAAGCTTGATGCATTTCATCTTAAAAGAAGTCCTAATTCTGTCAATTTAAATAACATAAAAGTAATGATCAACCCAATAGCAATAAACACTTCTAGCATGTGCGTACTGTGGTTTCTAAATATTATTTTCTATTGAAAGGCACCAGATCTATCAAAGGCTCCTGAGGTCAGGTCAAAAGAACTCAGAGGCCACTTCTTCTTTTTCAGACGTTCCTACTGACAGGCAATCAAAAAAGAAAACTGCACTAGCATCAAAATATGCTTTAATCTGTCAAATATATTTAAATCCATGAGTTCATACTGATGCTCAAAAAGTAAAACTCATTGGATACCTTTGTAGGATGGTTGGGAACCAATGCATTATTTTGAAAACTGGTAAATAAAAGGAAAGGATCAAACACTTGCCCTGCATTTTCCCTACAAGAGGATACCTCAGAGTGATAAAATACTTGACAAGGGGAATTTTTTTCATAAATAAATTGAAATACCACCATTTTGCAAATCCCATTGCATTAATGGCTCTAAACAACCATCGTCAATTACTATGAACATTGAAAAAGACATCTTGCGCCTAGGATAGTAGCGCACTGTAGTTCCTATGATGCAACATTGACAAGCGCATGCGCAAACACCACATATAACCTGAATCTGATTTAGGCACTAGATCCTACTATTGGTTTATAGAAATACAATGGTCAGAGAAATACATTAAATGGTACTATGGCATGATCCAGACTATGGGAAACTTCACAGGACAACCATCCTGGTTTCTTTAGCAACAAAACCTCATATGTATGAAAAAAAGAGAGCTAAAGGGAGAACTTAAACAGTAAAAGAGATGAAAGAAACAAGTCTTAATATCTGGCCTTGTTTGGATCCTGATTCAAATAAACTGGAAAATGTTGACTTGAAAATTAATAATAACTTTCAAAAAATTACTGATAATTTTTCAAATATGATAATGGTATAATAGTATATTTTAAAAGTCCTACCCTTTAGGCCTGGCATGGTAGCTCATATCTGTGGGGTAGCTACTATTCTTCCCATTGTCAGGCTGAAGGAATGGATTTCCGAGGACTGAGTCAATCACACAGAAAGGAGTTTATGAAAACTGATTATCAGGTACTTAGAGGCAAGGTGAGGTTTAGGAATTCTCCTGAGAAATTTCTGTATACTCAACTGAACTCTGGCTCATGAGAATCTCTGAGAAATGAAGCATTTGCCTCTTTCTCCCAAATCCCCTGACTCATTCAATTTCTCCTCAGCCAAAGACTGGCAGAGTGAAGAAAGTAATAAAATTTTACTCTTTTCTATGGTTAGAGAAAGGCAACATATTGGAAGCCAACCCCCAAAGGGGAATTCAAATTGCATATTGGAATATCACCCCTAGTTTCAGTCAGTCAACACATATTGCCTACCAAAGTTATTGGTATTAATGCCTGTTATTTACTACTCTCTTACTGTGCCTATCATCTTCATGCTCAGTAATTCCGGTATCTATCACTTAATCTTCAAAACTACCCTGAGGAGAGGGTGCTCTTTTCATTCCCATTTTTTAATGAGGGAACTAGAGTGTGAAAGGGTAATGACTTGTCTAAGGTGAGACAACTTATAAGTGATGGGACATGGGTTTTGCACTCAGCTCTGTCAGACCACAGAGACTGAATTCTTACCCACCAAACAAGAATGATTTCTCCATTATGTCCCAGGAGCCATTTATATAAGGGTGGGGATTAAACAAAAAGTGTCAGTGATCGCTCTCTGCCCTTAAGGAGGTTGAAGTACTGTTGAGAAGCTAAGATATTCACGTATGGAAAAATAGTTAATAATACTTGAGGTGGTTTAGGAGAGGTCAAAGGAATATTAGAGGGGATTCATGGAGAGATTGCTAGAGCTGATCTGGGCAGTGAGCAGGGGTGATGAACACAGAAGAGTTTGTCCCAAGGGTCAGTGATTGAATATTAGACTGCTTGATTTAGAGCAGAGAGTATAGTTTCCTCAGTTGAACAAAGGTGGGTCCCCATTTAGAAACTGAAGCCTTCATCAAGTTATTTAACTTGTCTCAGCCTCAGTTTCCTCATCTATGATATGGAGATAATGTCCATCTTAGAGGGCTACTGGGAAGATTAAGTGTGTTTGAAGTACTTGGGAAGAGGAGTCACCCACCACTTTCCCCTCTCCCCTTGAGGCTCAGTTCAATTGTCCAGTAGGCTTAGCTCACTCCCTTTTGCCCATGGAAGACCTTAGAAAGAACCCTACCTGCTGTGAGAAGCCCTTCACAACACGCCTTTGTTTGAGGTTTGTCTCTCCATCCAAGTTGGCAGTTTCCAGGTGGCATATCCCGCTGGGGTCCGAGGAAAAGAGGAGGAGTATGTCTGCTGGGATGATCTCGTTGCATCGCATTTGGATGAAATCTCCCACGTGCACATCCTTCCAGTGCCTCTGTACATAGGTCTTCTCTTTTCTTGAGTGGGAGGAAGACAGGGGTCTGAGTGAATTTTAAGTATCCTTAGAAAATTAATGGGTGAATGGAGGAATGTCCATTTGCTTTAATATCTCCCAAATCAGCCCAAGTCATGCGAATGCCGTTTTCTATCTTGCCTCAAATGACCACCACTGTAATCTCTCTAGAATGGCAAGGCATGCTCTGTGGAATCCCACTAGTAAGAGATCTGTCCTCAAGATCATTTAGAATTTTGATTGATTGCTTACTCTTGACCAGGTACTGGGTTCAGCCTTTGCTTCCTAGCAGGAGAAATATTTTAAAGGAGAAGGTAATAATTCTATCATAGCAACTTGGTATTCTTAATATATATTATTTACCAGAATAGCCAGTTATGACCAAAGAAACAGAGTTTCAAGGAACTGGGGTGTAGGAAAGAGGAGGAGAGTGGCAATAGGAAAGATGAGGACATTGGCCACAGTCTAGAAAGATCTGGAGCAGTGCTGACATAGAACAGCCTGGGCTGTCAGGGAAGAGAAAGAAGGTACCAGGAATTTTGATGAAATGAGATCCGCAAGAACCATAGGGAGGGCTGAAGAAATTGGAAGAAATTATGCCCTTTATCTTCCCATCAAATTATTAGCATTTCTTACCTGCCAATCACTCACATTAATGAGTTTTGCTTGCATAATAACCTCTAGAGTGGATATTATCATACCCATTTCACAAATGAGAAAATTGAGGGTCAAACAACAACAACAACAGAAACCCTTCCCAAAGCCTCATGAACCCTGAACCTGAGTCTAGCTGGACACTAAAGCCCACAGTTCTCACCGACTGGGATGCACTCTCCCTCAAGCGGTATCAAAGCTCTAGCTTTCCCACCTCCAGCTAAGGAACTTCCTGCTTCACAAGGCACCACATTCCATTTTCAAAGAGCTCTCATTTCAGAAAGTCTCGCTTCTGCATAGTCAACTATACAAACAGTTCTGCTCTTGCAGGTAATACTATCTATCTTCCATCCATTTTTAAATGTTTTAAGGCATTCATCAAGTGTCTCATGAAGCCTTTTGAACATGCCAAGCCAAATTTAACTTTCCAGGTGCCCTCAATTATTTCTTGTGTGACACAGTTTCAAGATCTGTTCTGGAGGTGTGTGCTCTTCTAAGTCTGCATTTGGAAATGTCCCTCCCTAAAAATGGAACCAAAGCAACATTCCGCATGGGGTCTTTTTGACTGAGCCTAGCTGGCTTGAAGTTGGAACCTCTGAATGCGGCCAGGCCTGGAGAGGCAGGCTTTCCTTTGCTGGGTTTCTCCACTGGTCTGAGCCTGCTGAGCGAGCTATTGTTTATTTCTGTTGGAATCTGAGCTGCCCTGGGCATGACAAGTCCACTCTTCCACAGAGAAAGAGATTGGAGTAAAATTCCACTTTTCTACTTTGACTCCCCAAAAGCCTTTGAGGAGGATGAAGTGTTTGGTGTCTTCCTCCCTTCCTTGGGGCCTTCTGGAGACATATCTTCCTAAGATCCCATCTTCTCAGAGGATCCCTCCAGTGCCCAGAAATGAAGGAGCTTCCATTTGGAAGGCCAAGGTAAGTTTGGTCAGAGTCTATAAAAGAAACAGGGATGTTAGATTTGGGGAGTAGCCTTATCACCCAGAGCAACCACAGAGTTCTTTGAAGTGTCCTGTGGCTCTGGGAGCTTTGTGCAGCAGACTAGGACAAATCACTCCATGGGCAATGCCATCTAAATGGCTACTGAGTTCCCTTCTGCGATTTTGAGGGCCATGTGTCTGTAGCAGTTTAGTATGAATTCCTCCTGACATGCAAAACCAAGAACAGGTTTCTAAGCATTTTTCAATTGATAGCTCCTTCTGCGTTTCCACTCTGCCCACATCACTTTCACTCTCTATGAAGAATAGTACAGTCACCCCAGATTTGCTTCCCTGTGTCATTCTGGAAATGTATTTATTTATATAAAAATCTGCTTGCTTATTTATTCATCTGAGGTGAATACTCCTCCACCGAAAGTGCCGTTGTAACTATCAAACTCTTCATGGTCTCTCTGCTGACTTGGGGGATGACATTTTTTCCCCCTTAAAAGTAGCCCCGGAAATACTTGTTAAATACCCAAGAATAAGGCTACTTTAAGGTATTGGAATGGTCCAAACTCTCTATGAGAAAGGAAACCTCACAGAGTGAAGGAAAGCCTGGTTTTCTGTTTTCTGGGTTTTTTTTGTTTTTGTTTTTGAGAGAGTGCTTTAAATATCACAACTGGTTCTCAAGATTTTGGCAAATGTTGTATGGCCAGTCCAGAGGCATGTCAGAGGCAGGACCAGGGAACCTCCACCAACAAATGCTAAGTCTCATCCTTCCCCTTCCAATAAAGGACTCCCCTGCTTATTATGGTTCTGAAGGTGCTGGAAGATAGAGAGCTATGGAGAGAAGCATATGGCGTATGTATATTTTTATGAACAGTCGCTTTTGTGAAATGGGCTGGAGCATTGTCGTGTCAAGTCCTACCATGATGTAAATATCTCGAGGTTAATGGAGGCACCCACAAGCTGTAAGTCAGACCAATCTCCATCTTTTATATTATTTTTTGGATCCCCAGGAGGTCACTGCTGCACTGGTAATGATCCTTTCTGCCTTTGAGGGCGTAGGAACATTTTCAGTCACTGAGGGTGGTTTACCCTTCCCAAGATGGAGACCGCCTATCTCCAGGGTTACACTTCCCAAACAGAAACACACACGGCTTCCAGACTCCCTATTGTGCATCTAGGAGTACCTAAGCTATAGGATCAACATGATTGTGGGATGTTCATTTAAAAACAAGATTTTTAGGGGAGCATGGTTTAATAATTTGTCTGGTACACAATTTAAATAATTAAATCTATAGTAACCTAAACATAGTTATGTTATGGAACCAGAGGCTAAATTTATGAAAATTTTAGGGATTAAAAAAATAGACATTAGGAACATTTCCTTTTTGCCCTGGGTCACTTTGTGCTGGTCTCCCAGTTCTCTGAAATCCACTGTCTCCTCAGTTGTCAGGAGCATGTCTGTGGAAGGGTCAGGATACACAGCCCAGAGCATCCAGCTGGAGGAGGCGATGACTGACCGGACTCAGATGAAGTGGAAAAATAGTGTGTCCCTGCATTGAGTGATGCCCAGACACCACCAGCAGCTGTCCCAGGGCTGCCTGGGAAAGTCACTCCCTCCTTAATCCAACCTGTTTGGAACAGCTGCCCCAGGTGGACATATCCACACACCCTGGATCACGCCCCTGGTCAGTGAGTCCACACCTGGGAACCAACTTCTATTTTAGTTTCATGCAATGTTCACTGCTGTTTAAAAATAAGACAAATTGACGTGGCTTGGACAAAGGCCCCATCTGGCAGCTTCTGCCTCGAGGAGAAATTAAGTGGTGCAGTGCTAAATGGCTTTCTGAGAGGAGATAGGGCTTATTAAGGGACAAATAAACAGCAAGAGAAGTTTGTAGTTGACTGGATGCCATGGGGAGCAGATGAAAGAGGGTACATGGAGGAGAAAAGGATACATGAGGCTTAATTTCTCAAGTATCTGTGTTTTATCTTTTAAAAAATTTCAGAGAGCCGGGCATGGTGACTCACATCTGTAATTTCAGCACTTTGGGAGACTGAGGCAGGAGGATCGCTTGAGCTCAGGAGCTCAGAAGGTCAAGGCTGCATTGAGCCATGATCATACCACTGCACTCCAAAATCCAGCCTGTCCCTAAAAAAAAGAGTAAGACCCTCTCTTTCCAAAAAAAAGGAAAAAGATTTCTGGGAACTAGAGTAGAGGGGATTTGTCAGGAGGATTAGTTGTCTTGTGGCACTGCCTATTAAAAACAGGATGATAAG
The DNA here is from genome assembly GCF_000164805.1 of Carlito syrichta. Lineage (NCBI taxonomy): Eukaryota > Metazoa > Chordata > Mammalia > Primates > Tarsiidae > Carlito > Carlito syrichta. The sequence continues at coordinate 556,213 of NW_007253531.1, forward strand.
CTGATCTGGACTGACCTTCAGGAAATGCCAGGCCCAGAATGCCCAGTGTTGTTACCCCAGGGTGAGAAGGGAATCCCTGGGAGAGTGAATGCAGTATAGGGATTAAGAGCGAGTTTGAATCCCAGCTTCCCTACTCACAACCTGTGTGATCTTGGGCAAGTTACTTAATCACCTGAAACCTCAGTTTTTTCATGTCTGTTGAATGTAATATGTGCACTTACCTCCAAGGGCTGTTAAAAGGATTGGTGAGGAACTGAGCCTGGAATTTCACAACTCAGGAAATATTCAATAAATATTAGGGGACCCCCTCAAAATACTCTGGGATTTATTTATAAAAAGTTGTGTATTTATTCTTAAATGTTTAAGCTTCAGCCACCTTCAAAGTACTCTCCATTTGCTGCAATACACCTGTTAAGACACTTTTTCCACTGCTCAAAACAGTGTTTGAACTTGTCAATTTGGATACCTTTTAGTTCTTCTGTAGTTTTTTGTTTCACCTCTTCCACATTGCCAAAACATTTCCCTTTGAGGACTTTTTTCATCTGGGAAACAAAAAATAGTCACTCAGGGTGAGGTCAGGTGAAATAGGACAGGTGGGGCAAGGGGGCAAAGGGGTCATGCTGTTTTTGGTCAAAAACTGCTGAACACAGTATGGTGTGGGCAGGTGCGCACGTAAATCATCCATCATGAAATGGACAAACATGTTGAAAGAATCTCAAAAAAAAAAAAAAAAAAATCACTGAAACTGAATGATGCAGTCTCTCACAACACTAGCTGGTACACTGATGCAATGCGTTCCCAGAACACTTACCTAGTGGGGGAAGCCAGTACTACAAGGGGTCTGCCCTGCAAAAGGTAATTCCGGTTTTTTTGGGGTCCTCCCTTGTTTAATCTTCCTTTTGTGATGAAGACGATTGCTATTGTTTTGGTTTTGTTTGCTTCTTTAAGACAGGGTCTCACTTTGTCACTTAGGTTGGAGTGCAGTGGCACTGCCTTTATCTCTTGTGCTCAAGGGATCCTTCTGCCTCAGTCTCCCAAGTAGCTGTAGGTGGGACTACAGGGATATGCCACCACACCTGGCTAATTTTTGTATTTTTATTTTATTTTGAGTCAGAGTCTCACTCTGTTGCCCAGTGCCTTTTTTTTTTTTTTTTTTGTAGACATGAGTTCTTGCTATGTTGTCTAGCCTGGTCTCCAACTCCTGGTCTCAAGAGATTCTCCTGCCTCAGCCTCCCAATGTGTTGGGATCACAAGTGTGAACCACCACACTGCATCAATTACTATTGTTACAGTGGCTAACCACTGCTCTGCAGACCTCTGTGTTTTCTTCTTCATGCTATTTTACTCATGAATATGTTTCATGGCTTGAGCCCAGGTACACAATCCTCGCAAACACAGGAAACTCTAAAATCCAAGGCTTTCCCCCAAGCCCAGAAAAGAGAGACCCAAGCTCAGCATATTGAAAGCATAGGGCTCTAGTGCTTGGCTACTGGGACAAATTCCTAGAAATGTGAATCTCTAAAATCTAGACTCGAGGGGATTTGATAGATTTCCAGTTCAACTCTCATTATTTAGGTGAGAAAACTGAGACTAGGGGAAGGGGGGCGACCTGACCAGGGTGCACAGAAACAAAGCTCAGACTGGAACCTTGTCCCTTCCATGACTCCACAGAGGAGAACCAAGGGCTTTGTGGCTGATTCAGGAATACCCATAACGCCCATGGTCTGGACATTGGTGTATTGAGGTAAAGACAGTGTTGCAGAGTTGTTAAGGGCTTTGGAGTCAAGTAAACTGGATTTGAAACTTGGAACTACATGTGACCTTGAACCTTGAACCATAGATTGTCACCAACCTGCTACTTAACTTTCTGACCCTCAGTTTATTCATTTATCAAATAGGACAAACCTGTGTTACAGATTGTAGTGAAAGTTATAATATATATAAGATAGTATATTAAAAGTGCCTAATAACCTCTCAGCAAAGGGTATCCATTGCTGCTCTTGCTATCTTTATAGTTACTTTGATTAGCTTGGTGCAAACAGGATCACTGCTGTAGTTGTGTATTTTCATTAGCTGATATAAATGAGACGTGGGTTATTTTGGCTGGAGGGGGAGCCTAGCAAGAGGGAATAGAAATTGAAAAAAGAGAGAAGGTAGTGAGGCCTCAGTCTCCGGCCTGGCCTTAGGAAATGAGACAGAAGTTAAGGAGTTGCATTAAAGACACAGATGGGTCTGGGGCAGAGAGTGGCAGGTGCAGCTGGGTTCTGTTCTGTACTGGTCTGTCTGCCACAGACCACAAAGGTTAGATGTGGGGGCTCAGGAGAGCACAGGAAGGGAACAGCTGAGGTCAGAGGGGCAGGAGGGGACCAAGACCTGTGGCTGGGCTGGAAGTATTGAGGGACACAGTGATAGTTATCATATCTGAGAATGACTGAGATATATCTGCAATGACTTGAGGATTAAGGTGGGAGGATTGAAGTCCCAAGTCAGCAGGTTGGGGCTAAGCGGCACTGTCATTGGGGCATTTTTATAATGGAATCTCATTCTCATCTAAAGTTAGTGAGACTTGGCACATTTGGGTCACATTGGTACAGTAGAAAGTTCTGTATACTGGGAGAGCTTTGAAGTCCCGATCTGAGGGTAGCTTGCCTCTGGTCTCTTAGACAGGTGACTGCTACACACTGGAAACAGAACTGAGCACAGAATGTCACCAAACAGCCACGGGAACACCATGCTTCAGAGGATACGGAAGTCACAGGTTATGGAAAAGTAGCCTGGGGGTATTCAAGGGTACGGAATGCCACCCCAAGTACCCTTCCTCTAACCTCTGCAAATCCAAATCCTGCCTTTCTGATTTCACTCCTGGGTACAGGACCGCCAAGGTACACATCTTGCTGCCACACTTCCTTGCATATCATGGGCCTGTTTCCCAATTGCTTCATGTACCTTCTATTTTAAACTATGAGAGAAGCTTGCTAAGAGCTAGGATTATCCTGAGTTTTGTGTTTCTGGACCTTCCTAGGGTTGGATATGGCATCTATGATGTAGGAAGTGCTCAGGAAACATTTAATGGATTCTTTGTCGATTTGTCTTAAACACAAGACAGTAGAAAGGAGGCTTTTCCTAACCTTTAGTCATTTTGGTGTTGTCAGTATTTTTTTCTCCCTACTGGACACTTTTAATAATGATATGATATGCTATTATTAGCTTTCATGCACTGAGTACCTATAATGAACCCAGCACATAACCTACATTACTGTTTAGCTGCCTAACAATGAAACAGCTTTTATTATTATTATTACCCTTATTTCATAGACAAGGAAATAGACTCAGAAAGGTTATCTAACTTGCAAAAGGCCACACATGTGTGCCTACAAGGACACATGAGTGACAGCCGTGGGAGTGTTATGGCTCAATGGGGTCGCGTGTGTCTGTTTTGGAATCAGGGGCAAAGCATATGGAGCCTCAGGAGAAGATGACAAAAACCTAGCAGAGGCTGGGGTGAGAACAGGAGCCTTGTCTTTTGGAATTCCAAGCTCCTTAATGGCAAAAGAGAGGCTATAAATTCTCGCCCGCTAAAATACAAATCATGCCTGGTGACAAGAGTGTGGAGCTTCAGGGATACCCAGATTCTTATTTTATGACCCTTTCATCCATTGAGTTTTGGGGAGGACCTAACACATTCTCTCCTGAAATGACAAACTGAATTGGCCCAAATGGTTTATGAACTTCTGTGAGTACACAGCAAGGCAGTGGGAGTAGTGTGGGCATTTGCAAAATGGACACTTCAGAGAAGAGCCTGGTTTTGCTGGTGCCAAATGCAGAGCAAAGACCTGGGGGCTGGACGCAACGGTCTGCTGATCTGTAAACTCCAGCCAGTGGCACTTTTCGTAGCCGTGCGTGAAAGGACTCGATATTTTTCTGTTGTCTGTATTTTTCAGAGTCTTCCCCAAGGTCCATTTTGCTATGTTATTAGAGTTTGGAGTCAAGTTCTTTGGCTGCAGATGTTTGTCTTCTCTTCCGCAGTTCCAAACTCCAGCCCATGGTCATTACTCCCCTTAGGTCAAGCTCATGGTGGCTTCTGCCTATCAAAGTTATAGAACTCTCCTTAGCAACATTTTAACTAATATTTTCTGAGAGCTACTGAATGCCAGGGACAAAGTTAAGCGTTTTATGGGCATAATCTCAATTCACACCTGCAGCAACCTCAGTAGGTAGTTTTAGGGTGAAGGTGGGTTTATGATTGTATTTTGATGTTGGAATGACCCTAGCAAAGCTTAAATTTTTCCCTGTCAATCACCTCATCACCTTCTGGGAGTTTCCCAGAAAGCCGTTATTCAGAAGAAACAACAGAACAGAAGTAGTATCAGCTGCACACATGTGATATTCCTTAATTAATTATTTTTATTTTTTGTAGAGACAAGATCTCACTGTATTTCCCAGGTTAGTCTCGAGCTCCTGGGCTGCTCAAGTGACCCTCTGCCTCTGTCTCCCAAAGTGCAGTGATTACAGGTGTGAGACACTGAGTCCAGATAAATGTGATCTTCTAATGCATACTCTATTTTAAGAAGTCGAGTTGGACCAAGTGGCTTAGGCTGGGGAATAGATGAGCCCACTAATAACCCTTCTCTGAATCTGAATCTTGGTGCGGATGTGCTCGAATGAGCTGTGGGGGAAAGAGGGAGGGGAGAAAGAGGGTCAGCTCCCAGGGAGTGCTCTTGAATTCAGGTTTTAAAGTCCTGCCATAGAATAGGAGAAAAAAATGCGAGGGCAGAGCATAGGTTTTTGCTTTTAAATCCTTGTAACTCTTTCCACTGGCACATGTGGCTCAGGGAATGTTCTTGGATCTTACCTATAAAAGTAGTAATTCTTTCTTTGTGTGTGTGAGACACATAGCAAGAAAGACGAAGGATCAGACTGGGACTGGTGTTGAACAAATGAGACTTCAGATGATTGAAAATTAAAAAAAAATACAAAGTGCTACTTATGATATAGGCACTGAGTTAAATGATTTACAAGGATGATCTCATGGGATCCCTGTGACCCTGGGAGACAGGTGCTAGTGTGGTTCCCATTTTACAGATGTAAAGGCTGTAGTGGTAAGTGATGACATATGGCCATTTGGTAAGTGGCAACTCTGAGACAAGCCCCGGTCCCATGTCAAAGTCCTTGGTGCCAAGCACCCGGGAAGGGCACTCCAGAGACTGTTCCACTCACCCTCCCATGCCACTGCATTTCATAGCTTGTTTCTATACCTCCATTGTTCTCAAAACTTCTTGTGTGTCATTTGCCCATCTCTTTGCAGAACATGTCACAGAAAGATTATGATGGCTATTTAAAGATGAGGCTGGGTGCAGTGGCTCACACCTGTAATCCCAGAACTTTGGGCCTAGGTGGGAGGACTGCTTGAGCCCAGGGGTTTGAGACCAGCCTGGACAACACAGCGAGACCTCAACTCTACAGAAAATAAAATAAAAAATTAGTCAGGCATGTTGGTAAATACCTGTAATCCCAGTGACTTGGGAGGCTGAGGTGGAAGGACCACCTGAACCCAGGAGGTTGAGGCTACAGTGAGCCATGATCTTGCCACTGCATTCCAGCCTGGGTGACAGAGTGAGACCCTGACTCAAAAAAAAAAAAAAAAAAAAAAGATGAGACAAACAGTGCCCGACTGCTTAAGTGGCTTCACTTACGTCATATAGTGAATTAGTGACACAACCAGGATCAGGACCTCTGGTTTCCTCATTCCTAGGTTTTCCTGAGGACACAGGCATGAAAGGCATCTCACAGACAAATAAAAATAGATTGCAGACCAGACCAGGTCCTCAGAGCCATGCTGTCAGAAGACTGGATGTTCTCCCGTAGGACATGGAATTAATTTTATATTATCAAGTCACCTGACTTACAGAGGAGGGACTTTCCAGATCTTGGTAAAAAGTCAGATTTTAAAAACATTTTAGCCCATGTCATTCTTCCTCTAAATTTCTGACATGTGTTTGGTCCTGTCTTTCTGATACCAGCATAAGCCACACATACAACATTTCACTGACTGTGGACAAGCTGTGAGCTGAAATGTGTTCTCTCTGCCTAGATGTATGTAACTCCTCCTTCAGTGCTCTCCTGAAATCTCACCTCTTCCAGAAGGCTTCCCTTGGCTTTGGTGCTTCTTGTAGGCAGACAACTCCGGGCATCCTCTGCGCCCTGTGTCCCTTTGTATGTAGGTTACCAAAGCACATGGGATGTTGAAACTATGTATAAGTTCTTTGTGAGCCCTGGACTGGGAGCTCCCTGAGGGCAATGGATCTGCCATGGCGGTGCACACACTAAGTCCTGAATTAATATATGCTGAATAGAGAATAAGCGAGTGACCGGCTGCTGAAACTAAGGCTTTTGTTTCATTATAACAGGGAACTAAACAAACCACCCTGGATTCCCTTGGTTCCCATTCCTCTTCCCATACTGCATGTTTTCTGAATACAAATAAAAATTTACTAAGCTGGATGGAAAAATACAAATCTCTTGCTGGGTATGGTTTCTAGATTCATTAAACTGAGCCCTGGGAGAAACTAAACTAATACAATTCTGAAACTAATCTCTCCTCGAAGTCATTCCATAAATCTGATTAATGGGTCACCTTTCGACCACAAGCACAGTTGCTATATTAAAAGAAAATGCTCTAACGGGATTGTAATTCTGTTAACAAGGCATCTGGTGTTTGCAAAAAGACATTTTCTCACAGTATAAACAAGTCTAGGCTGGATGAAGCATTAGATTAGGTTATGAACAAAATGTTAAGGGCTCTATTCTTTAATTGCCCAAAAATGGGGAAAAAATGTGTAAATCTGAGATGAAATGGATAAAATGGATAGAGCCAGTGTATAAGTTATGTTGTTTCTCAAGAAAAAAAATATGTCCTTTCAAATTTTGTATTCTTTGCCTGACATCTGTCATGTGTCATTCATTGAGAATGGCGAAAAGATATGCCCTTTAGCATCCGTCAGTTAAGACAATAACTAACACTTATCTAGCATTTTCTAGCTTCCTGTGCTGGGACCTTTCCTAGCATCAATACACCTCAAGTTGGAAACATTTTAGGGACATATAGTATGGAATGTCCCTAAGTGCATATTCCTGTTAATAAATGGTAAGCAATTGACAAACAGTCAAGACATGAATGTGCCTACTCCAACACCTGCTTCTGCCTTCTCCTGGAAATGACTTCATTTTTCCATTTGGGTTATACATTTTCCCTGAATGGCCCATATGCTCTCAGGGAAGCTGACTCCTTCCATGGCTGGCTCTGCCGGTGGGGGTTGTGGCTTGGGTATAACCTAATTAGCATAACCACACCTCCTGCTCCTAGGGACTGGTTCAGGGATGAGCATGTGATCCACTGGGAGCCACTAAGTTGTGAGGAAGGTCTAAGAAGTAAGCTTCCTTGACCTTGCAAGAAGGCTACCAGAAGTGTTTTGCTTTCTCTCTTTGTGAGTGATTACATGTAGATGTGAGGGCTGGAGCTGCTGCAGCTATTTTATTGCCATGAGGAAAATCTGTCTGAGAGTTAAGATGACACAGAGCTGGAGGCTGACTGAAAAGGACTGCTGAGAGCTGGATGTAGAATGCTGATTGAACCATGCTGGTCACCTTCCCTTTTCAGGACTTTTGAAGTGACCTAAGCCAACAAAGGTCTTTTTGTTGTTTGAACTTGTTTGAATGAAGGTTTCTACTACTTGCAACAGAGAATATTTCAACAGACACAGCTGCATGAAACCAAATTGGTTAGGTTACTTACTGAGGGTTCTTGCAGAACCTTTATTATATTAATGTGCAAATTTATTTAGCTGTGGGTTTTGTTCTTTCTGAGTGCATCTCACAGGATAAGATCTCATCTGACTCCCAAGGTTTGCAAAAGTGAAAACTGAAATCCAGAGATTTAAGTGACTTTCCTAAGCTCTTAAGAGTCACAGATCTGGATTCACAGATCTAGAGTTCAGGCCTCTGACTTGCAGACCTGCATTCCCACCTCAAGTTCATACTTCCTCTCTGCCCAAAGTCATTCTCTTATTGAGGATGAACCTCAAAAGAAGAACCTAGGTCTGGGAGTGGTGGTGTGTGCCTATAATCCCAGCTACTCAGGAGACTGAGAAGGGAGGATGGCTTGAGCCAAGGAGTTTGAGACTACTGGGCAACACAGTGAGACCCCATCTCAAAGTAAATAAATAAATAAATAAGTAAACAAATAGAACCGTATTATTTTGCAGGGACTCCATATTTCTAGGATATTGTAAAGCAAAGTTTGCAGATTTTCAGATAGGCAAAATAGAACTTAAGGTCAATTAAAGGTCTGAAGTGTTTGAAAAATTATACTGGTTACCAACAGTGGCAAAATTAGTTAAAAATTAGGTTATTTCAAACAAAAATATTAATTTCTAGTTGCCCTAATAAAACTCAGACAATCTGGCAACACTGGGCCTATATTTCTACATGGTACCAACTAGCAGAAGCTAAGTGGCCAGCTCTGCCTCTTAGGATGAATGCATGGCTTCCCCAGTTTGCCACAGTCCCTACCATTCCCTGTTGCATCCTAACACTGATGATAAACATTTACTGTTTATCACTACATGAGCAATATTACTTTTCTTTTTATATTTAGTCCATTTTATTTAATTACCTATATGAACCCATAGTCAATTTTTTTTTTTTGCCACTTGAAAAAATAAAATTTCCCAAACTTAGTACTAAAAATATTTCTGAGGACCAGTAAGTTAGGAACAGCACTGAATTATTCAAAGGTGAACAGGTTTCTTCATTGTGTCTCTTTCCTTAGTCCTTCCTGGGCTGTGGGTCAGGAGGGCCAGCATACATTTCCTGGCCATGGATGCCATTTTTTCAAAGACTGTTTCTTTTTCACTCTTAGTACACTGACTACACTTGAGAAAATACTGCCGTGAAGACTCTTTATGTTTCTCCCTGTCAGAGAGCTGGTGGACTAACATCTCTTTTTTCTTGGTTGTCATCACCTTGATTTTCTGTTGCCCCCTGAAAGCTATTCTGAGAACAGAACAACAGTCCGGTCAACTCCCAGCACAGGTGAATCTGTGGTCTGATCCACATGACATTATTCCCAAGATCAGGCTCATTATTTGGGGTCTTCTGGCTGAGCAAGGGGAACAGGACCAGGCTCATTGCGGCCCACACATATTCCTCCCCAATCGACACTGTGTTCTTCTATGAAAAAAAAAAAAAGAAGAGGAAAACAAAAGAGAAAGGTGGAAAGCAAAAGGTAATGGTGGATTGGTGCTAAAAGAAAAACAATATCTTCTCAAAAACTGCCTCTTCAAAGAAAGGCATTGCACCCCAGCAGTTATTTCATCCTCTCTTTATAATTTTTTACTCAAAGTTAAGGAACTCAACTCTGGATGTTCAGTGTGCTCACAATGTTCAAGACAATTAGATCTGGTTGGAAAAAAAAATAATCCTCCAGATTGCTTTTTCTAGATGTGCAATTGTGGCCTTCCAAGCAACGAGGACAGATGCTCATTAACTGCTGAGGGACAGTCATGGAGTTTCTTGTAGGGGATTCTTTGGAGACAGATAAGTCCTTGTGTTGGGTCTGCCCAGTAAGGCTTCCCCTGGCCACAACCTTCCAAATGGAGTTTGGCTCATAAACCTTTTTGGCAGCCAGCTCCAAGTTGGTCACCCTTCATTCCTCAGAGAAGAGCACCCTCCTGAGAAGTGAGCAGTCCCTGAATGACTGGTGTGCACACCTCAAAGCAAACCCATTTCATTCTAACAAGGACCAGAGCTATTGTGGAACATCTATGGAACTGGAATGGATAAAGTCAGAGGCAATAAGACAGACCCAGGGTGCTCCTTAAGAGGCATGGGTGTTCTCTTTCTCACCAACCTGCTAGAGAGTCAGTCATCTAAGGCTGCCAATTGCCAGCTCTGAAAATGTTCTTTTGTCACCAGAGTCTCTCTAAGCCCAGACTTGACTCCTTGCTTCTTTGTGGGCTGTGTGGCTTGTTGTAAAGTTAAGACACACTCTATATTCTGTCTTCTTCCCTTACTGAGTGAGAGCATGTGCAACCCTGACTACCCAGTATGTCGTTTGCCCAGTGGGACCTTTGGGGAACAACAGCATATATAAAAATGACGTTAAATAAGGTGACTAGACAGGTGGTGTGCAGTTTGCTTTGGTTGAGACATCGGGGGAACTCTCAAGGACAGGCTTAATGATGAAGAAAATAAGAGTTTTACATTCTAAAAGTGAAGCAATCACAGCTTGCTTTTACTGAGCCTTTACTGTACGTCAAGTCTAGTGCTAAGCATTTTCTAAGGATTATCTCATGCAATTCTCACGATCACCCCAGGAATTGTTCCAGTTTTATGAATGACAAAATGAGGCTTGGAGAAGTTTTGTCATTTGGTCAGGTCACGTAGTTACTAAGTTTTGGAGCAGTGTGTTTCCTGTCCTGGATCTCCTAACGCAATGCTCCTCTGCTCTCCTAAAAACAAAGATGCCTCTTCCTTCCCAGTGTCCCCAAACATGCTAGAATGTGCTCATAGTCACACTGCACCGAGAAGAGATGAAAATTTACTCAAAGCCCTTAAATGTTGGACAAATTTGAAACAGCAAAGGAAATGCCACATAGTAAAGGTCTTCCTAATTTTAAAAGACTGAATCAATCCTCTTCGTTTTTGGATTTTAGGTTGCCACCCCCACTGTAGAGGATTGAACAGCTTCCCTAAGATAAAATAATGATATCGCCTTACTCCAGCCCTTTATAAAATGCAGCTGCAGTGGCAGTGACCTCAGAAAGAACAAAGCGGGGCCAGCAAGAACCCCCTCCCCGGAGTTTTTTGTGTTACCTGCTATAGATGAGGCACTCTTGGTTATTGATGACTTTATCCGATTTGTATCTCCGGAGATCTTCCCATGCATCCTTGATGGCAGTGACTGCCAGGATAATACAGATTGGTATCATGCTCACCTCAGGCTGGAAAGCATTGACCACCGGGACAAAATTCAGAATCACAATGCCCACAAAATAGAGATTGGCAAACCGATGTAGCTGCTCAAAGATGTTCTTGGGGATGAAAGACAATACAGTGTACTTGCTGGTCTTAATTTGATTCCCACGATGATGTCTGTTGGGGTTCTCTTTGTGAGACTGTCCTTCGAAGGGCAGGTTGGGGACGACCACTCGCTTCTTGTCTTCTTTCCTTTTCTGCCTTTTTCTCCCTTCCTTTCTCATCTCTGCTCAATCTTGTTTCTTTAATGCTCATAATTTATTTCTCATCTTTTCTTTGCCTTCTCTGCTGATAATTTTACTCTCTTCTTTCAAAGGGAAACCAGGACTTGTAAACAGCATGGGAGAAATTCAACGAGGAAGGAGCTTCAGAGAAAGGGTGTGTATTCACCAGGCCACTTCCTTCTACCTGTCTGAGACTCCACCTGTTGGAATGTCAACGTCACCCACAGGTGTCTTCTTTTTCCCTTCTGGGCAGCCAAGAACAGGTGCACCAACTCTGGGTCCTAAAACCTACCCGGTTAAGTTCTAAAAGCAAGAATTGTTTTCTTCCCCACCCCACCCAAGAAACTCAGAGGCTTTAAAAATGGCGTATATTTGCTCATTTGGGAGACATTGCTTGACACCCCCAAAGAGTTTCTTCTGAACTTAGTCTCCCAAGGTGATCCAGTCATCCTAGATGCTAATTCTTGAGCTTTCGACCCACTCTAAATACAATCACATCCGTGTCCTTAATAATATGAGTGCTTACACAAGTTAAAACAAGGTCTCTCAATCTTAGCACAATGGACACTTTGATTGGCCAAGAATTCTTTACAGCGGAGGCTGCACTGTGTATTGAAAGATATTGAGTAGCACCCCTGACTTCTACCCACTAGATGGAGTAGTACCCTCCCTTCTAGTAAGAAAACCCCAAATGATGTCTTCAGACATTACCAAATGCCCACTAGGGGTCAAATTCACCCCCACTTGAGAATCACTGAATTAAGCGAATTTAAGAAAATGTAGTGTAAGAAAATACTTCACTCTTTCTGTCTTGCTGGTGAGTTTGCATATTTATTTGCAAGAAAGAACACAGAGGGCTGGTTTCTCTTACCTTTCATATATTTGAATGTTGGAACAGTTTATCGCTTTATCAAAGCGGTGTCTTTTGAAGTCTTCCATGCCATCCTTGACCATGATGATGAACAGGACAATGACCAATGGTAACATGGTGATTTCCTTGTGAAAGACCTCCAAGGAAGGCACCCAGTTTAGAATTACCAGGAACAGGAAATAGAGGTTAGCCCATCTGGAAGGGGCAAATACGGTGTGAGTAAAAACCATGAAGAAGAAAAATAGACTCTCTCCCCTATTTCATTCCTACTGTTGGCCCTGATTAGCTAAAATGACATTCTCTTTCAATGTCACCTCAAACAGTAGGTAAGGGCTTTGAAGTCAAACCGATCCCAATTTCAATTCTGTTCTTATTGTTTATTAGGTTGATGACTCTCCTGAGCTTGTTTCCTCTTGTGTGAAATGGGGATAGTACTACCTACTTTAGAGAGTTCCTATAAATACTGTATGGTACAATATATGTTAGGTACACAGTAGAGGGTTCAGTAAACAGTTGTTTACAATAGCAAATACAAAATTTAGGATGATGTATAAGCACATATATTGATTTTTATTTAAAAGTGATCTCATATATTATCTCAAAAGTCTGGTGTATGCTTTCAGATTTTCCAAGTGCATCTTGCTCTCACCTACCTTTGCACATGCAGGCCTATTGGCAGAAACATTCTCCTGATTCCCTTCCCTGACTTCTGTCTGCCTCTTTTCATTTAGTTAATGGACTGATTTTATTTTTTCAATTCTCTGACTTCCTTAACTGGGTCAGAATTCCCTGTTAGTCACTATAACAGTGTCGTACACTTCTTCTTGGAAGTATTTATTCTACCTATAACTTTACATCGATTTACATAATTAAAAGTTAATGTTTGCCTCTTTCACTAGACAATACACTCAAGGAGGGCAGTCTCTCTCTCTCACTTTCTCTTTCTCTCAGCAGTTTCTGAGATGCTTTGTCTGGGATATTCTAGTTTCTGAGTTCTCTTTTTCTCATATATCTCTAGCATCCAACACATGGCCTGATTCAGAGTAGAACCTGGTAAATATTTGTTAAATTAATGAATGAACAACAAAAACATCCTCAGGTATATGCTTTTGGATATTAAAGAAAGGTGGCCCCAGAGGGCGGCACCTCTGAGTTCATCAGAGCGGCAAATACCTGGCTAAAAGTGTATTGTTTGGACAAGTGGGTCTGTACCTGTGAAACTGCTCAAACAGATTCCGGGGCAGGAAGGTGAAGAGGGTATACTTGGTCGTGCAGATTCTGTTTCCAGGGTATCTCCTGGAGACCTTTTCCCAATCCTGGTGGAATAAGCTGTTGTTGGGAAACACGACCCGCTGCTGTGGCAGGTTGTAACTCCGCCTCCCCTTCTCTGGCAAGAGCAGTGGCGTGACTTCCGATGGAGACTGGGGGAGGCCATATCTGACTCTCCACTGCCACTGGTGCCAAGATGAGTCCACGGAGAGGGCCATTTCCAGCCCCAGGCTACAGCCTGAAAACAGACACATGAAGTGGCTATGGTCAGGAAAAATCTGTGGCATGTCAACACATGAAGTCACTGTGGTTAGGAGAAACATGTGATATGGGGGGCTGTTCCCTGGTCCACTGTCCATGCAGGATGGACAGTGGGATGCAATGTGAGAAAGGAGGTTCAGTTCCTATAATCCATATGTTCTAGGGTGAGAGACATTGAACACATAATCATATAAATAACATACTGCTAACACTGTGATACGTACCAGGGAAACATTTAAATGGGGTGGGAGGTGTTGGTGGCCTAATTGGGGCTGTCAGGGAAAAGCTAAAGTACAGCCAGGTGGGCTATGAGCCTGGAGGTCAGAAGTTGAGCCCTGGTTCATTCCCAATGTGGAGCTGTCTCTTTCCCCTGAGGATCTCCAGTTTCCTCACTAAGAAATGTGGAAAACTTTTCCACATTTATTACTGTATTCTTACTGTACTTTTTCCACAAGATTTGTGGGAGAACAAATTTGACAGTACATAAAAATATGCTGAGACATGCCTAAAAACAAAGAGAAAGGTATTTTTTCTTTAGGTTTTCTTTGACTTTAAAATTTCTGTTACAGCCAGGCATGGTGGTTCATGCCTGTAATCCCAGCACTTTGGGAGACCAAGGTGGGAAGATTGCTTGAGCCCAGGAGTTTGAGAACAGCCTGGGCAACATAGGGAGACCTCATCTCTACCAAAAAAACCCCAAAACATTAGCTGGGGGTGGTGGTGTGCGCCTATAATCCCAGCTACTTGGGAGGCTGAGGTGGAAGGATTGCCTGAGCCCAGGAGGCCGAGGCTGGGGTGAGCCATGATGGTGCCACTGCACTCCAGACTGGTGACAGAGAGAGACCTTGACTCAAAGAAAGAAACTTCTTTTCTGATACTGATGACATTTCAGAAAAACTCATCTGTGGTCAGAACCTCAAATAAGAGTGATAAGAGTCAGAGAAGAGACAGGTAATTTGGGCATGAGGTGACTAGACTGTGCTACTGTTGTTCTGTGAACATCGGCTGGCTTTTTCTGATCTGGTTGTCTGGGGGTGTGGATAGGGATCCCTTCTTTTCTCTTCACTCCATTTGGTGGCCTCTGAAACTGAGCACTTGGTTAAGCTGATGCTCTTCCTAGATGGCAAAGGAATGCTTCTTTGTCTAGGATATTTCAGTTTCTGAGTTCTTTTGAACCTACAAGTAAGTTCTCAATGTTCCTTTTGGTCAACTTTTGCTTAAAGACCCAGAAGGATATTATTCAAAAATACTCTCTGTAAAGTTAGAAGCTGTATGTAATGGTCCAAATTTAGTAGGCTCACGGGATACTTTTAAATAAGGGGATGAGTGAATGTCAGGTATTATTAATCTTGCAATGAGTAAACTAGCCTGTCATTGTAAATATGATCACTTAGGGAAAAAAAATTTCATTTCTAGTTTAAATGGTAATATTTTACCTTCCTGAGGCCCATATGATCAGACCCTCATCATAATTCTCCTCATGGCTTTAATCAATCCAACTGATTTTCAATGTACAGACCCTAAGGCTGCAGGAGGCTCTTCAGAGCCTAAGTAAGCCCTTGTAGCAAGTGTGAAAAAAATAAATGCAATTACAGATGCCTATCATAATGTGACCAAAAGCAATATTATGACATTTAGAAAGTCAGAAATAATACAGTATGTCTTCTTTTTCATGATAAAAGAAATGCTCCCTCATGAATTTTTTATTGTAAAGAAAAGGGAAATAAAAAGATAATTTACAAATAGAGTTGAAAATGCAAATAACAAATTTTGCCTTGGCTAATGCCATCCATATCAGATCTCTCTTACATTTAGGTGGTAAGATCTTCTTAAATGAAGAGGTTGGATTGATATGGGAAATGCAGTTATTTTAGGTGGGGTAGTTTAAAAGTCCATTTATCACAAGCATATCCTTCATTATTTTTTTAACCATGTAAAATAAGCTTCCTTAAAAATAAAGCAAATTATTTATGGATGCCAATTTAGTGGATGAATGTTTGATGAGGAACTAAATATTTCCAGAATTTCAAAATATTCTCCCCCAATATTATTAATTACAATAATACAAAGAATCACTTTTTAGTGGGGAAATCTAGCTGACACTACCTTACCCAAGATCAAAACCAGGTATTCTGGCCTAACAAACCAGCTGCTCTCTCCCTTGGGGTCAATCAGAGACAAGTGGAAGAGGGTTGGGAGAAAAGGGTGTTTAATCTGATACCATGGAATCAGGGAGCGAGTTGGTATATACACCCAAAAGAAACTTGCTCCCCGACATTATAACTTACTCAGAATTTGTACTCCATAACCCTTCACACACTCTTAAGGCCAAATTAACAAGGGCATGACTCAAGATCTCCTAATCAATCGTGTTGACATTTTAGAGTAACTTTTGCGATTTACAACTATGAGGACTTTAAATTGTATAGTTCCTTAATGGGGGGGAAATGGAAGTTACAACTGTCAAAGGAGTTACCTTGTTACATTTAGATAAACAACTTTGAATTAAACATGAAAAATAAAGAAACCCTCACTTTCTAAGCCTTGGTTTATAATGCAAATATCACCAATATTGGGATAAGTTGACATCTTGTGCCTCCTGATACAGTGTACTGAGAAAAACATGAGTCACTTGAATGGCAGAATCATTTAAAACACTTCAAATTGGGGGGCTATTCTGCCAAATAGGGGTTATTCTGCCAAATAACAGGCTTGTGTTTTTCAAGTGTAAAGGTCAAAGAAAAAAAAAGGCAAAGGAACTGCTGTACACCAGAGGAACTAAGTGTAATGTATGAACTAGGAGTAGATAAAACAGGTATCAAGGACATTATTGGACAATGGGTGAAATTTGACTGTGAACTGCAGATTAGGTAATGGTATGTTAATAATGTCACATTTCCTTATTTTGACAATTATATGGTGGTTATATATATGAAAACATTCTTAAGGAAGTCCACCCTTAAGTATTTAGGGATAAAGGGCAAGATGTCTCAATGGTACAGAACAAAAGGTATTTGCATATACATATGTGTACATGTGTACACACACACACACACACACACACACACACACATGGTGGCAGAGTCGGGGAAGGCCTCCTGGAAAAAGGAACATTATTTAAGCAGCTACCTGAAAAAACATATAAGAGTTAGCTAGGTAGAAAACACAAAGATAAAAACAACAGGCACTAGGGACTCCTAAAGTGGGGAAGGAGAGGGGTGAGTGTTGAAAAACTACCTATTGGGTATCATGCTCACAATTTGGATGATGAGGTCAATAGCAGCCCAAACCACACCATCATGCAATATACTCACGTAACAAACCTGAACATGTACTCCTTGAACATAAAATTAAAAAGAAAAGGGAGGGAGGAAGGAAGGAAGGAAGAAGGAAGGAAAGAATCATTAATCCAAGGTCAAACAGAAAAAAAAAAAAAGAGTTAACTAGGCACAATGGTTGGGGAAAGGGGTTCCAGGGAGAGGAACCAGTTCCAGAATCAGAAAGTTCATAGGGGTGTCCTAGAGAGTAGGTGAAACTGGGGGACAAAGTTGAGGCAGAGAGGCAGACCAGGGTCAGACAACCTGTTGAGGCTGCTATGCTGACCTGAAGGAGTCCTGAGGAATTTTAGGTAGAGTGGTGCTGTGACGTGAGGCTGCTTTCCAAGCATAATTCTGCCCAAGAGCATAAAAAAAATTGAGCTGTAGAGACCAAGACTGGGGGCAGGGAGGCAGCTCTTGAACCCACTTGCCCCCTCTCCCCTCCAAATAAAGGATTTCTTCCCGACAGTGAAACAGGAAGCAAAGGAGATTGTGTAATCCTTTTTATCTAAGGTGTGGTTTATTACTCCTTTCAGAAATCTTAAGGAGGGACATGCCTGAAGCAACTCCCTAAGTTCCTTCCAGTTAGTAAAATCTTTCTTTTTAGTGTTTTGAAATGGCATCTCCCACTAAAAATAAACTTGAGCATTACTTAATTTTGCTAATTACACTCAGATCACTTCTGACTTTAAGTGGTAATCCTTTCAAGTACCAATTTTACTTTCCTCTGGGCAGAACTGTCCTCTAGATGATAGGAGGACAATCCTATCTGGGGACCATTAGCCTAACATACAGGGTGTTCATTTAAGTTTAACCTAAAACTGCCTCCTTACATATTTTAAGTTCAACCCTGCATAGGTGTCTCCCTGCATAGTGAATTGTTACTTAACTAGATTGTAATAGACTAACCTCTTGTGCCAATCACCGAATTTCAGTCAACCCAAAGTGGCCAACTGCTTAAACCGAGTTCAAATAAGATGGACTTTGAGCTGTAGCCAATCCAGCTATTTCTGTCCCTCACTTCCATTTTCTCTACATCATTTTCCTTTTTCTGTGTAAATCATCTTCCACCAGGTGGCTGCACCACAGTCTCTCTGAATCTGCTGTGATTTTGGGGGATGGCTGATTCGCGAATCATTCTTTGCTCAATTAAACTTTGCTAAATTTAATTTATGTAAGATTTTTCCTTTAACAAGGGTTTACTACAGCTGTCTGAAGAATCCTTTGCCTCTTTCTTAAACTTTCTTCATCCAGTCCAGTTCACATTTCCAATTAATTCCAGTTCTTTCTTTTTTTTTTCATGTTAATGAACTCCCCAAACCCCATCTTTAGCGAATTCTGCTTTCATGTTTAGGAGTCAACCAGCCAGTCATTCATGGAATCAACAAATACTTATTAAACCCTTGTTTGTGTCAGGTGAGTAAAATCCACAGGCACCTCTCTCCACCTGAGCTTACATTAGTGCCACTGAGAGACACACTCCTAGAAAGAAATGAATATTCACTTACTCAGATTAGTGCCACTGTCAAAAGGCAAATTACAATAGATTCAGTTTAAAGATCCTAAATGACTTTATTTGTGACTCTAGAATCGCATAACACTTCATTCCATAAAATAGAATAAATGTTTCAATGAGCTGAGCAGAGGAGGTTGGTTTTATTGACAGGAAGTACTAAAAAAAAAGCAAAGGCAAAGACAAATAAACAAAGTGAATCGGTCATTTCAAAGTTACTTTCCTTGTCAGGCAGGAAAAGGGAAGCAAAATTATAAAAAAATACCTAATTGGTTACTTCAGGTTACTTTCTGTTGTAAGGATTAAAGACAGAGGTAACTTCATTATGTTGATTAAAACTGGCCTGTTTGGGAAATATGATTATTATCTTTCTCTTCTGATTTCTCAGAAGGTCAGATAATAACTTAATTTTGGCTTGATGAGAGTGACTTCACTTTGATTTTTAGTCTGGTCTAACAGGAGCTTAGTCCAAAATAATGGCCTCCAGTAATTTTTCTTTAACACTGCAAAGGAGAGCAGGGTACAGTGAGACTACATTATAGGGGATGTGACTTGTCCCTGAAGAGGTGGGATTTGAGTTGACATCAGGGTATGAGTGAGAGATGGCTGGTTGGAGTACTCATGTGTGCGCCTATATGTGCACGAGTGTGCCCATATGGTGTGTTTCTGTAAGTAAGTGAGCATCCTTGAAAGAAGAAACCACATTTGCAAGCCTTCTGTGGATAGAGTAAACATGTTAGCTTTAAGAATGGAGAGAAGTCGGGCTCGGTGGCTCAGCCTGCAATCCAGTGCCTTTGGGAGGCTGAGGTGAGTGGATTGCCTGAGCCCGCAGGTTCGAGACCTGCCTGGGCAAGTTGGCGAGACCTCATCTCTACAATAAATCAAAATGAGCTGGGTGTGGTAGCCCGCACCTGTAGTTCCAGCTATTTGGAAGGCTGAGGCGGAAGGATCGCTGGAGCCCAGCAGGTTGAGGCTGCGGTGGCCAGGAGCGACCACTGCACTCCAGTCTGGGCGACCGAGTGAGACTTCAACTCAAAAAAAAAAAAAGGAATGGAGAGAAAGTTCAAGTAGTCTAGAAGGCAAAAATAAGTGTTTACTGGAGAATTATTTTCCTTTCATGCATAATTCTCTGAAAAGTATATTTCTAAAAGATTAGGACCATGGTGGGGGGAACCTATAAAATTAAGTTTAATCTACACTTAGATTCTTGATAAATAGTATACTACCTTGATATTAGAATTAATTAGAATTTATAAAAACTTGTCCTTCAGTTAACCATAGAAGATTTTAAAGCACGCTATCCTGAAGACAAAATGTGTAAGTCTCAAAAATAAAAAGAAATCCATATTAAACCACTAGTTAATAAACAATAGCCACCTTAGAAGAAATGGTCTGGAGTTAGCATGCCCTCAAATCAATCAATTATACTAGCTTTCCCAAATTACAATCACTCTTGAATCACCTTCCCAATTTTTTGCTGTACTCAAATAGCATTTGTTTTACTGAATGCAATGTATTTTATAGCAAGTCAATTCACTTCTCAAAAGCTTAAATATTAACTTTGGCTTTGTGCTAAATGAAGGGGCTTGAAAATCTTGTTTTTTTTTTTTTTTAATAGACACTTACAGGAACTACTTTTATTGAAATAAAGCCTTTTGGTCCCTTATGACAAAATTATTCTACACTTTTATGTGTCTACTTACTGTTCTGGGAACCAAGTTTAGCAACGTCACTACTCACCCAGAAAACAAGTCATTTCCATTATTTGAGGCTTACCTACTAGTTCAGGAAAGGCTGCTAACATGATTTGCTTATCTCCTCCCTTCCCCACAAGGGCCAAAACAACAACACATTTTTTCATCAACCCTGAACTCAATACAAAGTTCAGTAAACCAGATTCCTGTCCATTCCCTAAGCATTCTAGTAGGCCAAGGAAAAATTTGCAATACAATAATCTCACTATCAATTTCTTATTCATCTTGTTTATCTTCTTATTTTGATTGGATTTGCTTGAGAAAATGGCCATCGCTTTTTGAGTCTTTTACTGATTTTACCCAAACCCATTTACTGATGATGAAAAAAGCAAACACAAGAGGAACACAGTGAATTCTCTCCAGAACTATTACTATATTTAATGTTTTTGAACCTAGATTATTTTACACAATTGATATGACAGTGTCTACTTATTTACATTAGCAGGGCACTAAATTGATGACATTTTAGACACATTTAAAAAATATGTGTAGTTGCAAAAACATATGCCAGAAAACAGATCACCATTTGAAAGACCCTCAATAAGTTTTCTAGTTCTGAGACCTGCCCAGAAAAGTTCAGTAAGGCCTCATTGGAAAGGAATAGTCAAAGGGGAGATCTTATTCTACAATGGAGTATGGCTAGAAACTGTGGGAGACGCTAAACTTCAGAACCCTATTTACGTTATACTTTGCTACAGGAGTCTACATATAGCTGCTTATATATAATCAGTTTTTATGAACACCAGAAAGTGCTCTGTCCTTCCAAAGGGAAGAGTAAGAGCTGATTGTGCCTCATTCACAGACTACAAAATGTGTCCTGTTATTAGGATGCCAGATGCTGACTTCCTCTAAAGAAAAAGAAGTATTGAGTGAGAAATGTGTGCAGGGTGGGGCAGAGATTGTTGTCATTGGTTGATGAAACTGTATTCATCCTTTTTGTGTTGCTTTGAAGAAATACCTGAGGCTGGGTAACTTAAAGAAAAGAGATTTATTTGGCTCATGGTTCTACATGACATTGGCATCTGCTGAGCTTCTGGTGAGGTCTCAGGAAGCTTACAATCATGGCAGAGAGGGAGCAGGTGTGTCACGTGGGGAGAGTGCAAGCAAGATGTTGGGAGGCTCCAGACTCTTTTTAACTACCAGCTCTTGTGTGAACTAATAGAGCAAGAACTCACTCATTGCTGTGTGAGTGGCATGAAGTCATTCATGAAGGATCCATTCCCGTGGATGTTCATTTTTAAGTGTAGCAGATACTATTGAGATTGATACACTACAAATTTATTCAAAGGCATTACTGATTTCATGGTAGGATTTGAAATTATATATTTACCCAATCCATGAATACTAAATTACAGTTACTCTCAGGCAAAGGTTGTGAATTCTTTGATGGCAAAAAGAATCTTTGGGTTCTGAAATGTTGGACACACTGGTGTAGTAGACAGAGCCCAGAACTGAAAGCAGGGTAATAGATGAAGTGCAGAGATGAAGGTCAGGAATGCAGAGTACTTGGTCTAATAAAATGGTTGGGGGTGGGGGGTGAGATATATACACATGAAAAGGTATATACATAGACCATCAATGGGGATTTGGATATATGGCAGACAGCAAGCACCAGAAGTTGTCAAGACGGAGGAAAACATGGATGGCTGAAAAGGGCAAGATGAGCATCTTGGAGAAGTAGATGTGGCTGATTAGTGAGAGAGTCAGTCCAGCAGGCACGAATCCAGAAAGTGCAAGTGCAAGTGAGGAGCATCAACTCTCATTCCCATGTCCAGCCCTCTGAATTAGAAGCTCTGGGGACAGGGGTGGGAAATCTACACTCTTGGCCAGCTCTTGGGTCACTCTAAAGCAGAGGTTGCTGAACAGCAAATCAGGAGAAACACTTCCTTATATACTCACCTATATCTGTTCTACATTGAAAATTGGAACTACCTTTTTCCATTTTCTTCCCTTTATTCCAAGCCTGGTGTCCCAGGTATTTTCCAAATGAAAGCCAAAATATCTTGGGAAATACAAAGACAATGCTGGCAATCTTTTCTTTGTAAGAGATAGGTAAAATGAGTCTCATAATTTCATTTTTAATATCCCTCCTGGCAGAAATGTGATTTCACTTAAAAGTTGTTTTATAGATTCTTTTGGTTTGTTTTACTGACAAAATAATTAAGTTGAGTCTAATTAAAAGTAAATAATTGCTCACAGAAGCTGAATAAATCAACATTGAGCTGAAGGGTGAAAAAAGTTGTTCCAAGTCCCACAGAGCTGAAAGCAATGAAAAGACAATAGTACACACTGACAGGCTGAATTCACCTCACTAGACACATGCATGATATGCGAGTCATATGTTGACTACTACACTGAGGAAAAACTGAGGTGGAGGCAGGCAAGAAGCAGGACCTGGGAAATTTAGGAGCAACTTTCTCAAGTTCAAATGAATTTATTACCTTGCTTAGCCAGAGTGTAGGAGCAGATTTGTGAAGTGGATTGAGAAAAACCGATATTAGAATAGCTGTTTCCAGAGTTTCCTTAGGGAAGGAATATACTCATGATCAGCACTTGGGGTGAAAGATAAGGGGACAAGAATTTAGAGAAAACAGAAAAAGGAAGATGCTTTTTTTTGCATGCTGGCAAAAGCATGAAAAATTGACATTATGATGGTAGCAGGTTGGTGTCTGTGTTGGCAGAGAGACTTTCTAAAAAAAAGTCAAACATTCACTTAGAAATGCATAACATAGCATAATATGATATAATGTCCTTTCATATTACTTTGAAATTGTTAGTAAACTTTACAAAATAGAGTTGCCAACTATGAAAGATATCATTTGATGGGGGATGGAGGTCTAGAAGCCAAGAAGAAGGGCCTGTCCCCATATTTGGCTCCAATATGGGAGAAGATAAAAGAAGTCACAAGAAAGAGTGGAGAATGAGAAATATAGAAAACACTGGAAATCAGTAACAGAGATGACTGAGAGAAACCTAAGTCCTATTGGAATTATAGTAGTTGTGGGGGAAATGGCGTTGGGTTTTTCTTAGGATGTGGGTTGGGGGTTCAGGGCAGGGTAAGCCAAGTCAAGACATCTGCCTTCTATATCCCACTAACCCGCTGTGTGGCCATGGACAAGTCATTATTCTCTGTGGGCTTTTCTTTCTTCCTCTATAAAATGAGAGAATTGGACCAGGTAATTTTTAAGGTCCATAGACATCCCTAACACATTCACTTCAGGTTAAATTCTCACCCTGTCTTATATGAAGTCCAGGGGATGAGTGACCCTGATAAGAGACTTTTTCAAAGGGCAGATCACTTCCTCCCCAAATGACAGCCTTGACTATAAAAGGTCAGTGATCTCACTGCACATAATTGCTAAGTGACAGAGTCTCTGTTCAGAATTGGAGACTTTTTTTTATCTGTACATTTCTATTGAGTGATACTTTCATATCGACTTTGGGCTGGACATTCTCACACTTCTGAAGAAACAGCTAGACCTTCTCATCTTTACTATTTCCCCTCTTGTATTAGATTAATATAATAACACAGTTCTCAAAAGGTATCCATATATTCCAAACATCCAGTCTCAAAGTAGGGAGGAATTTCAGGAAAGATGCAACTGTCTATTGGTCATTGCCACTTGTCTGTCTCTCAAGAACTTCAGTCTCAGTTTGCCTCCATATAGACTCAATATCTTCACCCTCACATCTGCTATTGCCCCCTGTTTTCTCTCTCATGAAATGACAACACTACCCTTTCAGTTTCCCAAACCTTAATTCCTCTCTCTACTCATGTATTCAGTCAATACTGTTGATTGTACCCCAAACGTATCTGTCAGTTCAGTCCACATTTTTCTGGGCCCATGACCACCACCCACTTCAGGCCATTTTAGTCTTTTACTTTGATTACTTGGCAAGTTTCATAACTTGTGCCACACTGGTTCCAATATTGTTCCCCTCCAATCTCTTTTCCATAACGAAATCACAAAGATGTCAAATCCTAAATTCATTCATGCCATTCCCTTATTTAAAACCCTTCCCAACTTTCAATGGTCCTCAGACAGCATAAGGAATACAATTTTATTAAAATTGATGATTCCTTCCCCCCATGAACTAGACACAGGCTTTCCTCCCATCCCCATCTTTTGTTCATCTCTCTTCCATACTCTAGTCATAAGGAAATTATTTTCAATTCTTTTGTGTCACACCATCACCAACAGCACTCTGTACCCCACTTCTAGACCCACAAAAGACTAGATAACTTCTGGTTGTTCTTTAGAACATAAGTGTTACTTCTTTCAGAAAGTTTTTTCTGTTGCCTGAAATATGATTGAAAGGCTACTTGTGTGCTCTATAGTCCTCTTCCTTATCCCATTTTAGCATTGAGTCCTGTGTATTGAGCCTATGCAGCTGTCTGGTTTGAGGGCTTCTACAGAGTCACCCCTTTACCCAGTGTTTCTGGGGGAATAGTCACCCCTCTATTCCAGTGTCTGCTGGGTATTGTCAATATTCTATTTCAGTGACTCCTGGGAGCAGTCACTTATCTACCCAAGTGCTTCCTGGGAGCAGTCATCTATCTACCTAAGTGCCTCTTGGGAACTGTCCATCCTCTACCCCACTGTTTCCTGGGAACTATCAATTTTCTATCCCAGTGTCTACTAGGAGCAGTCATCCCTCTACCTCAGTGTCTCCTGGGAACTATCACCTCTTTACCTCAGTGCCTTCTGGGAGCAGTCACCCCTTCTACTCTCTTACTTTGTGGGGGCAGTAGCCACTCTGTACCTTAGTGCTTCTGGAAGCATTTATCCCTCTACCCTAGTGCCTTGTGGAGGCAGTCATCACTTTACACTTTTTTTCTAGGTGCAATCATTGGCACCAAGATGTGCCTGACTTGTTTGATAAGTAAAAATACAATAATTTTTAATTTAAAATTATTTAAAAAATATTTCAAAGAACTTCTTTCCTATTATCTCATTTAATCCCCAAGCAATCCTTTGAGTTATGTGGGTCTGCATTACAGTGGATTTTTCCAGGTTTCAGGGGTTAAATTCCTCAACATGCCCATTTAGAAATATCTATGGTTAAGGAACTTGGGAACTCATAGCAGAAGTTGCCTGTTTGGGGACCAAGTTTCAGGAGTATAACAAAAAAACCTTTTAAGCAAAACAATCAAGGTAACATACTACATAATGTAAATACAAATGATATATATTTATTCATTTAAATAACAATATGTATGACACAATTTTATTAGTATCTGCTCCCTAGAACTTTTTAAGACTTGCCTCACCTGATGTAAGAAATTTGGAATTAATTTTGCTTGTAGCTAACATCTGTTATGAAGCCTTAAAGCAAAAACTGTTCTGATTTTATGACTTAGGGCTTTGGATTTCAGGCTCCTGTGATCTCAGAGAATTGTGAATGACTGGATTTTGAGATTGGTGAATTATTGGGGGAAGATTTCTGAAATTCCTTTCCCGTTGCACAGGATTACAAGTCCTTAACTCTGCTCAGGAGAATTTCTGACCAAAAAACCTGTAACAGAATGCTGTCACATATCTCAGGAAAGGCCCTTCTTCCAACAGATCCAGGGTACTTGTCTAGGATCACAATTCACCTGCTTTCAATTTTCCGTATCTTTTGATAGTGGTTTATGCTATCCATATTTCCTATGCCATCTATATTTTAAACCAACACTTTATTTCCTTCTTTTCTTAAAATGACTTGATATCTGCATATACTGGAACTGAAGTTGATTAGGTCAACTAGAAAGTCTGCAGAAGTAAATTTGCTCATAGTGGATTTTCATATGTGACAAAATTGTGTCTTGAAGGGTGTGACTGTGGGTAATTTTGAATCTTTCCATATTTTACAGATGAAGATGCTTGTCCTTTCTTCTGAAATAATAAATATTTATAATAATTTATAACATATAAATTATATGTTATAATTTATATACACAGAGACATAGAGTGATACTTTGGAGATATTGTGGATTTAGTCCCAGACCACCATAATAAAACGATTGTTGTAATAAAATGAGTCACACATATTTTTTGGTTTCCCAGTGCATATACAAGTTTTGCTTACATTATGCTGTAGTTTATTAAGTGTGCAATAGCATTATGTCTAAAAAATTTACATAACTTTTTTTTTTTGAGTTGGAGTCTCACTCTGTTGCCCAGACTGGAGTGCAGTGGCATGCTCCTGGCCACCACAACCTCGACCTGCTGGACTCAACTGCTGGCGATCCTTCCACCTCAGCCTTCCAAGTAGCTGGAACTACAGGCGTGCGCTACCACACCTGGCTAATTTTTTGATTTATTGTAGAGATGAGGTCTCACCAAGTTGCCCAGGTGGGTCTCAAACCCGCGGGCTCAGGCAATTCACTCACCTCAGCCTCCCAAGACGCGCGATTATAGGCTGAGCCACCAAGCCCGGCTAAAATTTATATAACATAATTAAAAATACTCTGTTGCTAAAAATGCTAGTGATTATCAGAGTCTTCAGCGAATTGTAATCTTTTTGCTGGTAGAGGGTCTTGCCTCAATGTTGATGGCTACTGATTGACCAGGATGTTGATTACTGAAGGTTGGGGTGGTTGTAGCAGTTTCCTAAAATAATACAATAATGAAGTTTGCCACATCAATCAACTTTTCATGAAGAATTTCTCTGTAACATGTGATCCTGTTTGATAGCATTTTGCCCACAGTAGAACTTTCAAAATTAGAGTCAATCCTTTCAAACCCTGCTGCTGCTTTATCAACTAAGTTTATGTAATATTCTAAATCCCTTGTTGTTGTTTCAACAATATTTACAGCATCATTACCAGAACTGATTCCATTTCAAGAAATCATGTTCTTTGCTCATCCATAAGAAACAACTCCTCAACTGTTTAAGTTTTATCATGAGATTGCAGCAATTCAGTCACACCCTCAAGCTCTACTTCTAATTCTAGTTCTCTTGTTATTTCTACCCCATCTACAGTAACTTCCTCCACTGAAGTCTTGTACCCCTCAAAGTCATCCATGATGTCTAGGATCAACTTCTTTCAAACTGCTGTTTTGACCTCCTCCCATGAAACATAAATGTTCTTCTTAATGGTACCTAGAATAATGAATACTTCCCAAAAGGTTTTCAGTTTACTTTTCCTCAATTCATCAGAGGAATTGCTATCTATGGCACCTATGGCCTTACGAAATGTATTTCTTTTTTTTTAATCAATATTTTTTATTATGATGTTGTGGGGTACAAAATGTATTTCTTAAACAATAAGCCTCGGGAGTTAAAATTATTCCTTGATCTATGGACTGCAGAATAAATGTTGTGTTAGCAGGCATGAAAAAAAAACACATATTAATTTCCTTGTACATCTCCATCAGAGCTCTTGGGTGACCTGATGCATTGACAATGAGCAGTGATATTTGAAAGGAATCTGTTTTTGTGATCAGTAAGTCTCAACAGCGGACCTAAATTATACAATAAACCATGCTGTAGACAGATGTGCTGATATCCAGGCTTTGTTGTTTCATTTCTAGAGTCCAGGCAGAGTAGATTTAGCATAATTATTAAGGGTTCTAGGGTGTTCAAAATGGGCAATAAGTATTGGCTTCAACTTAAAGTCACTGACTACATTAGCCCTTAACAGAAGCATCAGCCCATGTTTTGAAGATTTGAAGCCAGGTATTGATTTTCCTCTTGAGCTATGAAAGTCCTAGATGGCATCTGCATCCAATGTAAGTTGTATTGTCTGTAGTGAAAATCCATTGTGTAAAGTAGTCTCCTTCATCAGTGATCTTAGCTAGATCTTCTGGGTAACTTGCAGTTTCTCCATCGGCACTTGCTGCTTCACTTTGCACTTTTATGTTATACAGAAGGCTTTTTTCCTTAAACCTCAGGAACCAACATCTGCTAGGTTGAAACTTTTCTTCTGCAGCTTTCTAACCTCTCTCAGACTTCATAGAATTAAAGACAGTTGGGGCCTTTCTCTGGATCAGGCTTTGGATTAAGGGACTGTTGTGGTTGTTTTGCTCTACCCAGACTACTCAAACTTTCTCTATATTAGCAATAAAGCTATTTCACTTTATCATTTATATGTTCACTGGAGTAGTACTTTTATTTATTTCTTTCAAGAATTTTTTCCTTGTATTCACAATGGGGTCAACTGTTTGGTGCAAAAAGCCTAAATTTCGGCCTGTCTCAGCTTTCACCATGCCTTCCTCACTAAGCTTAATCATCTGGCTTTTGATTTAGAGTAAGAAATGTGAGACTCTCCTTTCACTTGAACACTTAGAGGCTATTGTAGGGTTATTTATTGGCCTAATTTCAATATTGCTGTGGCTTAGGGAAAAGGGAGGCCCGAGGAGGGAGAGAGAGATGGTAGAGCAATCAGAACACACATAACATTTATTCAAAAAGTTTGCCATCTTATACAGGCACTGTTGGTGGCACGCCAAAACAATTATAATAGTAGCATCAAAGATCACTGATCACAGATGCCATAACAAATATACTAATAATGAAAAAGTCTGAAATATTGTAAGAATTACCAGAATGTGACATAGAGACATGGAGTAAGCACATGCAGTGGGAAAAATGGTGCTGATGGATTTGCTTGATGCAGGATTGCCACAAACCTTTAATTTGTTAAAAAGAAAAAAAAAAGCATAGTATCTGTGAAGCACAATTAAAATGAGGTTTGCCTCTGCTATTATATAACTAGGATACTTATAATTTGTAATAATAAGTAACAAAAATGAAGAAAGATTAGGTCATTGGCTTAAGAGAGTTTAGGTCATTTGCATAAGATTGCAAAAACAGTCAGGAGTAGAGTTAAAATCAGATCCCTCACGCCCAGCTAGAAACCTTGGCTTTTGGTTTTCCTATATAAGAGTGAGCCAGAATTCCACTTAGGTATACTCTTATGAGAAATCTATGATTGCCCTGATTGATTTGTTTAAAAATAACCATTTCATTTTGAAGTAATTTTAGGTTTATAGAAAAGTTGCAAAGGTAATACCTGAGATTCTCCTAATCTCAAGTAACCAGGATATGTTTGTCAAAACTGAGAAATTGACACTGGTACAATACAATAAACTAAAATTTATTTAAATCTCATCTATTTTTTAAAATTTCTCAAGTTAGAAAGCATTTCAAATTACAAGAAAGTACAAAGACTGACCCTAGTGTCACAATGACACACAGGGCACCAACAGACTCAATTGGTGAGAAACTTGTGGATTGTTGGTTGGCTTCAATATTCCTTTATTATTATCTGAAACAATATTGAGTGACTTTTTGATGTGATCCACACTACTTGTAGCTCTTCCACTACAGTAGGACCTCTGATTCTGGGATTCCTGAGTTGCTACTGGTCGGCAGGGATCTGGCTCTGTAGGGCAGGAACCCTGGGTTTTCAATGAGAGCCAATCATGACTTTCTTGCCTTCTTGAGACTCTGAAAGAGCTCTCCAGTTATTATAAGATTCATTAAACTGCAAGCAAGCAAATTCCTGGACAGAGACTTTCCACTGGCATGTGACATCATACATTCTTTTTCTTTTTTTGTAATATGTGCATTTTATCTTCTGAATGGGGCACAAAGATCCAGTACATTTTTATGAAGAATAGTAGACCACATTTGCTAATCTATTTTTTTCTTATGGTAAAGAAAAGTTTATTAATATCAAATGAGAGGAAGAGGATCTAAATGATTGTAAAAGTGAAAAGACAAAGAATCTCCCATTATGAGACCCCCAACTCCATAAAAGCAGAGACAGAAGGAAAAAAAAAAAAGAGACAAAAGAGAATTGGAAAGAAGGTAGAGAAATAGGTTTTAGCACTTAAATACTCCTCTGGCTTGAATGGCAAAGACCTTTAGAGACTTAGAGAAGCAGCATTGTGATAAATCAATCAGCCACCATCAGCTTGAAGGAGAATGGTGAAACGGTCTCCTGGCTGGATTACCTGATGGGAACTGCACAGGCTTCACCGAAATATACCCTTTCTGAAGACTTAGTCTCTGAGGCCTAATTTTCCCCTCCTCATTAAGCCTCAATTGTTGGCAAGAGATCTTGGATGCTTAGAAAAACCACTGGGCATTGCTTTTTATGTTCCTGTCTGATTGAATTCTGATTGAGGCTGCTGAGGCAGACCCGCTGTCATTTTCTGGTGTCCAGGGAGGTTGGCAACCATTTAAACATTTTAGGGATGTTTTAGGGATTTGTTGTCTGATTTTTAAAACAAAATTAGCATTTCCTCTGGGGCATTTTGGCTTATTATTCTAATATAGAAAACTCAGATAAACACAAACTACTACAGGTAGGTAGCTACACTAAACCCCTGCCCTCCTTCTACATTTAGGAACATTCATTCTGCCCTTTTACAAAAGAGCCAAGGAGATAACACCCCATCTAGTGAGTGGATAATTTATTTTCCATTTTCTCAATCTTCTTCGAATTGTGCATGTGGGGGTTTGGTGACGTGTTACATCCCCAATGTAATGACCCCTGTTACAAGTGCTTCATAATTATCTAGGTTATAAATATCACATCGAGGCAATTTCCCTTTCTTTCGACCAGTAGTAAGACAAATGGCTTTGCTGTCCAGCAATGTGGGGTGAGGTGTTGAGCACAGAATCATGCAGAGAAGATGGAAGGTGGCAGAAAGCACATGCAGGGTTCAGAGTCTGAAATACCACAGAGTGTATATTGAGAAGAGAGGTAAAAGGCAAGTTTGAGTGAAATCTATTCCTTCCTTCTGCTGTGTTCCTGTGGCAGTGAGACTTGTTCTACATTGTACTGGAAGAGCTGTCTGTCTGGGGGGAAAGTCCATCCTAACTATGATTTGATTTATCTGCAGGATGCCAACAAACAGAGGTTCCTGAATTATCTCACAGATTAAAGACCCTCTAGAGACTGAGATTCAGACAGTGAGTATTGGCACCAGGATAGTAAACAGACAAATGATACACACCAGAGAGCCAGGCAATAGACCTGTGTACATATAGTGTCTTGTTATATGACGGATTTGGCCTTACAAATCAGTACAGACAGACAGACTACTCAACAAATATTGTTGGGATTATTGACATTGATAACCTATATAACAACAACTAGTTTTTACTTCACACACACAAAATAAATTCTAGGGGCATTAAAGACCTCCTTCATGGGGAGGGGGAATTTAAAACTAAATATAGGAGTATATCCTTATGTTCTTGAGGTAAGGAGAGAACTAACTCTAAGACACAGGTATCAATAATTAAAGGTTGATAACTCTGACTACATTAAATCTTTTATGCCCTAAACAAACCACAGATTAGGAGATGTTTGTAACATTAATATACATACAAATTCAAAAAAGACAAGAAAGAAATGACAGGAACAGGTTGTTCACAGAATAGGAAATCCAAATAGCTCCAAATCGTACAAAAATTATTTTCAGCTTAACTACTAATCAGGGACATGCATAGTGAAACAACAATGAAGTAGTACCTTGTCACACTATCAGACTGGAAAAAATACGGTCTAACTTAAGTTGAGATTTGCCAAAGATGAAATGCAATGGACACTTTCATATACTAATTGTTGGTATCACTTTAGAAAGAAATTTAGCTTTGTTAAACGAAGTTGAAAGTCCACATGTCACAAGTGCACCCAATGTTTTCACTTTTTTTCTTTTAATTTTAAAGATGTGGGGTACAAATTCAGGATTAGGTATACAAATGTTCATTATGCAGGTATCCTTGTTAATGAGGTGTGCCCCCTATTTCCCCAGGCAGATTCCCACTACTGCCAATTCCACTTCCCGCCCCGCTTCCGTTACTGCAGTTTCCCGTTACTGCCAATCATTCTCTCATAGGATTACGATAATTGTTCAAGATCTGCTTATGAGTGAGAACATGTGATACTCAGTTCTTTGTTTCTGTGAAAGATCACTCAGTATTATAGACTCTAAGTCCATCCAGGTTGCTGTGAAGTTCATGATTTTCTTCTTCTTTATGGCTGCATAATATTCCATCGTGTTTATGTACCACATTTTTTTTATTCAGTACTTTTTTGATGGGCAGCACAGTTGGTTCCATGTTCTTGCTACTGTGAACAATGCTGCGATAAACATATGTATGCAGGTATCTTTTCTATAGAGTGATTTGAGTTCTGAATATATTCTCGGTAGGGTGATTGCGAGGTTGCACAGAAGGTTGATTTGTTAGGAATCACCACACTGTTTTCCATAGGAGTTGAACTATTTTACACTCCCTTCAACAGTGTAGAAATGTTTCCTTGTCGCAGCATCCTTTCCAGCATCTGTTGCTTTTTGAGTTATTGATGATAGCCATCCTGACTGGAGTTAGGTGGTTTCTCAGTATAGTTTTAATTTGCATTTCCTTGATGACTAGTGAGGCTGAGCATTCTTTCATGTATCTGTTGGTTCCTCATACGTCTTCTTTTGAGAACTGTCTATTCATATCTTTTGCCTACTATGTAATCGGGCTGTTTGTTTTTTTCCTGGTAGATCCTAGATGATAGACCTTTGTCAGACATGCAGTGGGCAAATATTTGTTTCCCAGTCTGTGGGTTGTCTCCCTGCTCTCTTAATGGTTTCTTTGGTTTTGCAGAAGCTTGTCAGTTTGATGAGGTTCCAGTTGTCTATCTTATCTCTTATGGCATGGGAACTTGGGGTTCTGATCAGGTATTGGTTGCCAGTTCCAATTTTCATAAGGAATTTGGAGCATGGAATATTTTTCCATAACGGTGTCTCCTGCCACTTCTAAGGTCCTTATAGTTTGAGGTTCTACATAGGTATTTGATCCATTTAGAGATGATTTTTGTGTATGGTGATAGATAGGGATCTTGATTTAATCTTCTGCATGTGGTCAGCCAGTTTTCCCAGCACCATTTACTGAATAGTTTCTCTTCTCCCCAGTCAGTGGTGGAGGCTTTGTCGAAGATGAGTTGGTTGAAAAATTGAAGTTTTGCTTTTGGACTCTCTATCCTGTTCCATTGGTCTATATGTCTGTTCTTGTACCAATACCAGGCTGTTTTTATTATTGTAGCTTTATAATAGAGTTTAAAGTCTGGGAGTGTGATACCTCATGCTCTTTTTTGTTGTTTTTGAGGATTGTTTTGGCGATTCGTGGTCATTTATGTTTCCATATAAATTCCTGTATTGTTGGTTCCAGGTCTGAGAAGAATGCTGCTGGCAATTTGATGGGTATTGTGTTAAATCTGTAGATTGCCTTGGGTAGGATGGACAACTTAACAATGTGAATTTTTCCATTCCATGAGCATGGAATATTCTTCCATTTGTTTGTGTCCAGTATTTTCACTTCTAACTGAACACTCTGAATAAACTTTCACACATGTGTATAAGAAGACATATTCAGATATATTAATTTCATTATTATTCAGTAAGTATTAAAAATGGAGACAACTTAAGTACCCATCAAAGAGTTGAATAAAAACTAAATTGTAACATTTATAAAATGGAATACGGCAGTTTAAATTGTACTATATGTCATGAATAAATAGCAAAATAATAGTTAATAAGTCTTATTAAGGGTTGACTATTAGTTTGCTGTGGTACTATCGTAAACACTTTGCATGTGATTATTCACTCACATCATTTTCATGACAGCTCTGTTAACTATTTCCACCTCCATTTTACAGGTGAGGAAAGTACAATACGGAGAAGCTTTAATAATTACCCAAAGGTTCCCTAGCTGTCACTGGCAAGGTTTGGCTGCAAACGAGCCCATCTAACTCCAGAATGGGTGTTTTAAGCACTATACCTTCCTCATAAAACAAACTCATAAAAGAATACTGAGCCGCAAAAGTACAACACTAAATAAAAAATTCAGTTTGGAACCTGATACTGTATACTTCTCTGTATGGTTATGTTCAGCCACATCTCACAACAACAACTATAAAAACAACAATAACAAATGTCTTAAACAAGATAGAGATTAATTTATCACATAAAATAATTATAGAGGAAGGCAGTCTGAGACTGATATAGAGACTCCAAGGTCATGAGGGAACCAGATCTTTCTGTTCCATCATCCCTAACACTGGTTTCCAACATCAAGGCGAGTTAATGGGCTATTAGAGCTACAACCACCACAGTTATGTTCCAAGTAAGAAGAGGAAAAAAAGGAGAGAACAGTCAAAGATATATCCGCCAACTGAATCCTTTTAAGAAGGCTAACCTAGTGACCTTTGCCCTACCCCTATAGTTACAAGAGGAGGTGAGAAATGTAGTTCTTTATTTGTGTGCATTGTTGCCCAGAATAAACTACATATTCTGCCAGGAAGAAAAGCAAATATTGAGTAGGCAACTAAGGTTTCTGTCATAAATACCATTTATGTAAGTTTCAAAACAATGCACATTGTTTATGCAAAACAGTATTGTTTTGATCTTATATTTACTTACAGTATAAAAACATGCATGGGAATAATTAATATCAGATTTAGGACAATAGTTATGTTTGGAGAAGGAGGGAAGGAAGGGGACTGGAGAGGAAATATACAATAAACCTTAACTGTATCTCTAGCTTTTTTTTTTTTTTCAAAAAAAGAAATCTAGAGCAAAAGTGTCATAATGTTATCATTTGTTTTTTGGGGAATGTGTGTTTCGTATGTTTCTGGGTCTCTTTTTTTCTTTTATGTAGCCTCATTTTCCCTCTCTTTCTGTGGAAAAAGGTTTGGACTCTTGAGAACTCCCTCCCTTGTTGAAAGCTCAAGCCCTCAGTGAACTTGGGGCAGTTTTTGGAAAGCAACTACCTTAACAGTAATAAACTTTTCAAATGTCATACATTAAGCTAAGTTTTTTGCAAGTATGCATTTATTTAATCCTCACAAGAGTTCTGGAAGCTGAAAGTATTGTTATTTCCTTATTACAAAAGCGAGAACTAAGGCTCAGAGAGGTTGAATATCTTCCCTAAAACCCACAGTTCATAGGGACATGATCTAGGTTGGAATCCACATTTGTCCTACTTCAAAATCAGAATCTGAAACTGCCAAGTGCACTTAGACACTTAATGAGCTCTTTAATTGTTCAGTCACACACCCTGCTCTATCTCCTACTAGACTTCTAGGAAGGGCTCTTTGGCATGTGCCCAGAACAAAACCCAAGGGATAAGGTGAGGTTCTGGGTCAGGGATGTAAACATAGGCTGGATTTACTCTGTGCTTGGTGGGGTCTCAGTGTGAGAGGGCCACAGAGAGCCAGGCGGAGATGAAAAAGTAAGCAGGCCTAGGGCTAGTTGCTCAGAGAGAAAACTTGGTCTAGAAACCAAAGAAATAAAGAGTGGCTTCCTAAGTCCTTAGTTGTTCATGATCTTGCTTCTGCAGGGCAGAAAGCAGCAAGGCATCCAGGTAGAAACTTTGGCCAGGAAAAGTATGCATTAACTGATATCCTCAGTGCCATTTTTTCCCTGAAATCTACGCTTGGTCATAGTATTAATCATTCTGCATTCGTATTGCTTGTTCACTTTGTTTCTCCTTGTCTTAGTTCATTTTGTGTTGTTATAACAAAATATCTGAGACCGGGTAATTTATCAAGAAAAGAGTTTATCTTACAGTTCTGCAGGCTGTGAAGTTCAAGTGCCTGGCCCTTTTCTGGCATTCATGGTGTGTCAAAATGTGGCAGAGAATGTCAAAGGGGAAGCAGACACATGCAAAGAGACAAAACCCAAGGGGGGCTTAACTTTATAATCTTCTCTCAAGTTTTTGTGAGAACTAATCTAGTATTGCTAGAGTGAGAACTCACTACCATGTGCCCAGCACTAAGCCACTCACAAGGGATCTGCCTCCATGACCCAAACACCTTTCACAAGACCCAGAACCCATCACTGCTACACTGGCGATCAAATTTCAACATGAGATTTGGCAAGGACAAACCAAATCATAGCACCCCTCTAGAGGGCTGCTTGAGGACAGGGACTACGTCTGGTTCAGGATCTACTGTGGTGCCGCACATAGTAGGAACTTGAATGTGTGTTGAAAAAACAGATGAAGAAACAAATGAATCAGTAAATGCAATAGACGGAGGTTCAGCAAAGTTCCTGAACTGAGACTGACCACTTAGTGTAATAAATGAAGAATTAAAGTTCTCGAAGGGCAAAGACCAATGCAAGATTTGTTCTTGTATGACTTGCTCTAGCACTGTGCCCACAGTAGTATTTGCTGAATAGTTTCTGAGTTGAATTGAGATAAATTATTAAATAAAAGCAGGGATTTATAACAATGAACTGGAATGGTATAGAGCATTCCAGAACTCCATATGTAAAGAGCCAGCAGCTTGATTAAAAATGATCTCAACTCTCTAATAAAAACATTATTATCCTCATTAACAAAAATAAAATAATTATGATCATTATTTATTTGGTCCATCCTATGTTACAGGTGCTGATAGATTATCGCTAATATTTAACTTTCCATTACTTTGCAAAGAGGTATTATTAACACCATTTTACAATGAAAGAAACCCAGTTCTTGAAGGTTAAGCAACTTTCTGAAGCTCAAACAATCATGAAGTACATGGTTAGGATTTATATGCAGGTCTTTTGTGCTCCAAAGCCTATGATTCTGCCATTCAAGAAAAACTAACAGAGCTATTGTGGTGGTTGGACATTTTTCTTTTTACATGCAGAATTGCAGCATCAACAAATGGTTGTAAAGAAGTTGCATTCCTCCTTAAGGAAAAATTCTGGAACATCCTGTAACTCCTCCCAAGGCATTGGTGATTTTATGACCACTCTGAATATACTTGAGCTGCAACTCTTAACCTAATTGTTTTTTGCTGGCAAATGTAGTGAATGTAATATAAGTCCTTATTTCCCCTTGGTGTGATGTTATAAATTGGTATTATGCTTATGGAAACTCTTTGTATGCCATAAAAATACTAGCACTAATCATGAAAATAAATAAAGGAGAAAATAACTCCCCAAATACGTGCTTTTGCAAACATTTATTAAGAAATAAAAATTAAACACTGAATGTAAAGACTACAATGTAATTTTTTTCTTTCTTTGTAAAGAGGCTTAAAAAAAAAATCTGAGTATAATGAACTTTGAAATGAAAACACTGGCTTTCTTCCCTGGGAAATATGTCTCTTAACAAGCTTTTTAAGCACTCTTCTTTGCTTCAGGGTCCTCTGGACTGAATTCAAATTAAAGTCAACTCTCTTAAAACTTTTCTTATGAGTCAATATGCCCCAAAGCTTCTGCAATCAGACTGACCAATAAATCTTGATCCTTATTGTATGATGTAAAATATACTCTTTGCATTTATTGGCTTCTTCAGCAATTTCAGCTCACTTCGTTGAAAGATTCTTCCCTTGCTTCTTTTTGCATTTGCGGCTTTTTGCTGAGTTTATAGCCGTCTTTGGGTTTTTGTCCTCTCCAAATCTCATGTTGAGATGTGATCTCCAAATTTGGAGGTGGGGCCTTGTGGGAGGCAATTGGGTTTTGGGAGGAGGGGGAATCCATCATGAATGACTTGGTGCTATTCTTATAGTAACAAGTGAATTTTCGCTCTATCAGTTCTTGGGAGAGCTGGTTGTTTAAAACAGGCTGACACATCCCTTCTCTCTCTCTCTTACTTCTGCTTTTGCCTTATAATACATCTGTGTCCTCTCTGTCTTCCACCATGATTGTAAGCTTCTGAGGCCTTACCAGAAGGCCAGCAGATGCTGATACCATGCAGAACCATAAGTCAAAATAAATTACCTTTATTTACTCAATCTCAGGTATTTCTTTATAGCAATGCAAAACAGACTAATATGCTTCCTGAAGAGTTCAAACCATCCTTTACTCATGCTTAAATCTCCTTCCTGGATGTCTCACCAAATGAGTCCTTAGGTTTTCAAAAATAAATGTTGCCTTTGCTAGCATGGTGAGAAGCCTACAATTTGCATGTCTGCTCACAAACCTGTGCAATCAAAAATTATTCTACCTCATGAATTAGCTGATTGCTTTTTCTTATTACATATTATTGATCACACTGGGCTGCTGCCAATTCACTCAGCTGAAAATTGGCATGAGAATTGGTTACAGTGAATAGGCCAGTTGTATACAAGCTGGGGTTGCCAAAGAATGTGTGTGTGTGTGCACGTGCATGTGTGTGTGTGTGTGTGTGTGTGTTATGTGTGTATATGTGTTTATAATGGAAAAAAAAAACCAATTTAAGTGTGGAAAGTTGCCAGCTGGGCCTTCATAGGTTGAAGACTGTGCCTACATCTGACATTTTTTGAATTATGGCATAGAATGTATTAGAACACTGACAGATTCATGGACTCAGTCCTTACAGAATGTGAACACTTCCTGAACAATGAGCATCTATAGGAAATCACAGTGATGTTGACCCAATTTATAACATTGATTTTTATTAGAGAGAAAAATAAAGCTTCCAGGTATCCAGTAGGTTCTGCTAGCTTTCTAACTCTGCCATGCCTGGGCTAAAGCACATACTTTTGCCTCCTCTAGCCCCTGGTTCGTTGCTACAAGTGTCACAGCATAAAAGAAGGAGTGTGGCATGAGGAGTTTAGAACAGGCTGCGGCAATGCACCTCACAATTTCCAGTGAAACTTCTGAAAATTAAACTTTTAAATCTCTGTCCATTTAGGCTAGTCATTATTATCTTTAAAGTCACAGATGACTGGGAGACCAGTGAGAGGAAAATGTGAGAGCCAGATGGGAAATGCTAAGAAGGGGCTACTGTGCTAATCAGCTGTGATGGGGCATGTTCAAGCTGATGATGGGTCTGTAGTCCACTCTTGCAGAGAGAACACAAAAGAGCTGAGTTCAGACATATGGCTGCAAAGACTCCTTTTGACTTTACATTCCCTGATTCCAATTCCTTATGAGACTGACTGCTTTCTTTGCACTTAGATTCTAGAAGCTGCTCCTGATTCCTTTCACTATTCCTTCCCTTATAAGACAAAATTACAAACTCTAATGCAGACTTTCTCCCAGACCCATCACACCAATTCGCATACAATTAGATCCAGACTACCTGGATGTAAATCCCTGCTCTGCTACTTAATAACCGTGAACCCTACTGAATGAGCTAATGTTTCTAAAACATTGGAATGATGACAGACCCATAGGAAGTGCTTTCTTCATAGGTAATTGTTAACTAAATACATTCAAACAACCCATTTTAGACAGTCCATGGATTCTTGTGGGTCCATCGATTCCCTAATTTGGGTTAAAATTTGTGTTTATACTCAGGATGTGATATTATTTCCCTGAAGTTTACATTTCATAGACTATCATCTATACAAAGACTTAGAACCACAATGTAAAAACTAAACAATAGAATTTAGTTTATTTCTTCTTCTCTCAGCTAAAATCAGGGGAAACAATTGTCGAAGCTTTATTCATTCATTCATTCATTCCATCATTTGTTCTGCTTATTCCTTTCCCACTGGGTAGTTTTAGCACTGTGTGAACGCATCATCAGTGCCCTATGAACCTGTCTAACTACTGGTTGCTACTTTCACTGCTCTCAAGAATTTGAAATATTCATTCCAGACCAAACAGCCTTTCTGCTGGCAGTGAGCATGTCGAAACATAGGGAAAAAGACTCAGGGATTAAAAAAAAAAAAAAAAAAAGCATGGAGAAAAGAACTTGCCATACCAAATGGAGCAAATCTTATTTACAAATGACCTCTAACCTCCGAGATCAGCCCAAATAAAGAAGCATCTGTCATCTTTGGGAACATCCAATACTCTTCACCCTGACAAGGGGCCTCCAAAGACTATATTCCATTTCAATCTAATTGGCTCCCTGCCCTTTTTCTGCTTCCCTCCAGCCATGCACAGCAAGCTAAACCATCTTGGGATGGAAAGCTAGCCCAGAGATGTGCGACACCTTGACAGTGGACTCAGGGGGTGGAGGCAGGGGAGCAGCTCTGCTAATTACAGAACAACCAATACATTGATTTCAGCTTCACAAGGAACAGGCCTAGACTGCTTCCTGGAATTTTGGAGCTCTCACTGATGGCTGTGTTTAGCTGAATATTTTGCCTTCATCAAGGTAGTGCACACAGAATGATCTTTCTGAGTGGACCATCTAACCTACTGGTGGTTCATCTTCGTGAGAGTGACTACATTTTCTAAGCCACAAATGGACAAGCATGAGTGTGTGAAACTGACAGTATCTATGTCAAGAGAGATGTCATGGAAAAATCAAGGCTGACTGACTGTTACACCTACTCATGCAGCAGGTGTATCATACTCATTAAATATTCATCAGGAATATACTAAGGTTGAAATACCATGTGGAACTTGGTGATACGACATGAACTTGAGAGATGAGACTTTTGGCCTTATGAAGCTTACATTTTGGTAAAGGGTATAGATAAATAATAAATAAATAAACAATATTATATCAGACTGATTAGTTCTTTGAAGGCGTATGCAGGAAGAGGAGAAGAATGATGATAATAGTAGCCAACACATACTTTTTATGCACTGGGTACACTTCTAAGTATTTTGCTTATATTAACTCTTTAACTTTCACAATGACTGTGTTATTTTAGTTATTTTCCCCATTTGGCAGATGGGAAAACTGAGGCAGAGAAAGATTAAGCATGATTTGTCCTTAAATGGGCATGGCAGCTTCATCTTTCCAGTTGTTTCCAGTTGGTTAAACATTTTTGTTTCGTTCTTATATTTTTCTCTCTCTCTCATATCCTATATTCAATAACATACAATCAATCAAGAAATACCATGTTCTCTATGCCAGTACATTTATAGTCTAGTCACTTATCACCTCCACTGGTACTACTGGTCCAAGCCACCATTATCTCTTGACTTGCTTGTTGTAATAACTCCTAACTGATTGTACTTCTATCTTCCCTTCTGAGTCTATTCTCAGAAAAGTAGCTATACTCATTCCTAAAAATATAAGTTAAGAGATTTCTCAGCTGCACTCAAGACCCTCCAATGGCTTCCTATATGTTTGGAGTAAAAGTTAAGCATTGTCACTACGGTTCCTTGGTGTTTGTACCTCTTAGTTACTCTGTACTTACTACTGAAGGCCCTCTACTTTCAGGCCCCTCTTCTCTTCTCAGAACCTCTTTCTAAGTCCTCCTTTTCTTTTGTTCACTCTGTTCCAGCCATAGTGG
Source organism: Carlito syrichta (assembly GCF_000164805.1). Lineage (NCBI taxonomy): Eukaryota > Metazoa > Chordata > Mammalia > Primates > Tarsiidae > Carlito > Carlito syrichta. The sequence goes on from NW_007253531.1 coordinate 597,571, forward strand.
CTTCCAGTTGTTCTTAGGGCACACTAGTCAAGTGCCACCTCAAAGTCTTTGAACCTGTGATTACCTCTATCTTGATACCTACAAAGCTCGCTTGATCATCTCTTTTGGTTCTTGTTCTTTTTTTGAGTTGAGTCTCACTCTGTTGCCCAGACTGGAGTGCAGTGGCTACTCCCGGCCACCGCAGCCTCGACCTGCTGGGCTCCTGTGATCCTTCCGTTTAATGAGAGCTTCCCTGACCATGTTATTTAAAACTCTAAGTTCCCTGAACTTCACAGCAACTTGGATGGATTTAGAGTCTATAATACTCAGCGATCTATAACAGAAACAGTGAACAGAGTACCACATGCTCTCACTCATAAGTGGACCCTGAACATTTACCAGAATACTACAAGAAAGGGGTTGGCAGTAGCAGGATACTGCCGAGGTAGAGGTGGAGAAGGGGAACACACAACATCAATAAGGGTATCTGATCTCAAATCCGGCAGGGTAGAGACCAAAGGGAGGCCCGAACTTTACCTGTACAATGTCTACTTGTATACCTAATCCTGAATTGTACTCCACATCTTTAAAACAAACAAACGAAAAATCTCTAAGCTACCACCTCCCAACAGCGTTTATCATCCTTCCTTATAATTTTTCTTCAAAGCATTTATCACCATTTGATATTATGCATATTTATACCTTATATATAATGCATATTTATATTTATATATTTACATTATAGGTATTTACACTTTTTTGTTTACTTGTGGCCTGCTTTCCACTACTAACAGATAAACTACAAAAGAGCAGGGATTTTTGTCTGTTTTGTTCATTATTTTTTCCAGAATGCCTAGAATAGTTCCTTGCCTGTAGGAGACAATAAATATCTATTAAATGAATGGATGCATAAAGAAGACCTATTCCTATGACTTAATAAATAAAGAATTTTAAATTTATGAAAGATGATTACATCTGATCTAGAAGAGAAAGAGGAAGAATGATTATACAAAGTAGATGAAGGAAAGAGGGTATATTTACAAGGGAGGAATCATTTAAAGTTAAACAGGAGAGGGCAGTCATAAAAATAATCTGAACATATGGAAATCAAAATGTATGACTTAGTTCACTTCAGTTTAATCTTCACAGATTATCCTGCTGTACTCACTAAAAATGTATTTGACTTGGAGAACTGACTTCCTCTCTCTAGACCTTGTAGGAGAAGTCAGGGCAGTGTATGAATGTTTAATCATCTTACATGGCTCTAATTGCACAGACTATGTGACAGGCTTACTGTGGGATTCTCAGGCAGAAAATGTACAGGCCTGTTGTCATTGACCATTCTGAATGCTCAGTTGGTGGGAAGACGTGAAGAGAAGGAAATGAAAAAACCAGTGACTCAGATTTTTAATAGCCTGAAAACTGAGCTCTTGAAGCCAGGAATTTGGGTTTTGTTTTTGTTTTTACTCTTCATGATTGTAGTTCTGTAAAGAGCAAGACGTGTAGTCAGGGAGAAGGTATTTTTGGAGACAATGTGCATGGAAGGCTAATTTCCATCATGGGATATGGGTCTAGGGAAGGTTTGCCATCTCCCAAACCACAGAACAATTCTAGGAAGCATCAGTGGAGCCACTGAGAGACACATGAGCCTAACTTGGGAAGGTGCGAGTTCTGTGTCCTCACTAAGACTTTGCTTCATAATGTGGCAATGTTACTCTGGGGTGCTTTAGACTCTTTCTCCATGTGGTGAGTTTATGGTTTGCTCACACCAGGGAGAACTTAGGAAAGTTGCCTGGCATGCAAGCCCAGTCATGCGAGCCCAGAAGAGAAGCCCAGACAAGACTATTGTGTAACCAAAGGTGAAACAGGCCCAGGCATTAGCAGCTTAGCTCAGGTATTTTTGGAAATCACATTTTCATCTTCGATTTACACCAGACTTGGAGCAGAGCTGAGTCATTACAAAGTGTTAGTCTCCTTCATCCCAGCTAGCTTTGTTAAATAGATACTGTCAGGTGCCCTCTCTAGGGGGCAGGGTATCCCATAGCTGTCGCAAGAATTTGGTTCCCTTCAGTTTGGCATTTCCTTATTCACAGCTAACTGAAGTGACATCCTTCTATCCTGAGAGAAGGTGGAAGATTGAAAAAGGAAACAAAGATAGATCTAGGGGATGGGAGAGAACAAAGAGGAAGAGAAGGAGGAGGAAAAGGAGGAGAAGGGAGAGGAGGAGGAAGAAGATGAAGAGGAGGAACAGGAGGAGGAGGAAGAGAAGCAGGATGGGATGAATAGGAGAGGACTATAAATGTGAGCTTTCATTCACTGTGTACCGACTACACACTAGCATTATATTGGATGTTGTATATTGAAAGAATAAACTGATTCTTACAGATATCACAAGGGATATGCATCTCTATCTTCATCTTCCAAAGGAGAAAACTGAGACTTCAAGGCTTGAGTGAGTGACCGACTGAGGTCACACAGTTGTAAGTGGTAGAACCTGCACAGAACTGATTCCAAAAAACATGTATTTCCCTGTCTACTGTGCTAGGGTAAGGAAGGTCAGGAAGAATATCTGTGCCAGACTCAGTGTAGTGAAGAATTTAACCTTGCCCAAGAGAGCAAGATTAAATTGGCCTTGATTTTTGGTAATCTCTAAGCCCTTGAACTGTCATGCCTGATGGTGTTTTTGTTTTTGTTTCTCTGGGGTGTTCAGTCATGCCAAACAGTTTAACAATGTGATTTAGGGTGGGGATTTGGGGTCACATGGTATCTACTTAACGTTGAGAGGGACTGGAAACTGGGATCGACTGGAGACTGGGATCAGCTATGTGGACATTCAACCTATAAGGGAAAATAAAAAAATCTTGGGACCTCAAACTTCTTATGCCAAAGGAAAGGTTGAGCCTGGAGCTTGAGTCACACAACATCCTCTTCCAAGTTAATAGTTGTTACTAGCATTTGCATTAGTCAGACTTCCATAGACAGGTAAAAGTTCTCAGGCATCTCTGAATGACTGCCCCCACAGATCATTTATAAGTAAATTCCTTGTTGGCCTTACATAAACAAGGATATGCCAGTTGTAAGCTCAGGTCTACAATCTAAGTCTAGCTCCTAAAACTAAAGTCTATTAGGTACCTCACTGATAATGTCCATTACAAGTTTATATTCTGGGGTACAGAAGAAAGACAAGACAAGACCAGTAATTTCCTCCACCCACCCAGAGATGCCTGCATAGTTGGGTCTTCTTTTACTCTTTTCTCTTTAAACATTCACCTTATCTTATGTAAAATGTAGATTTACTGAGCACTGAGATATAAAATGTAGATTACTGCTTCTCATCAGAACATAACTATTTGCTTTACCATCTACCTGTCCCTCTTTCTATATGCCTTCCCCACCTTTAAGAAAATGTATAATTACTAAACCTCCTGAAAACCTCTTCATAAAAAGTCACAGATGCATTTATGGCTTGTGGTTTTCCAGAATGTACCCTATACCTGGTTTTATAAACTCTGATTGATTGAGAAATTTTCTCTAGTCACTCATTTTGGTTATTAAACCACATTTATGTGATGGGACCTCAGTAGAAACTCTGGACACCTATGCTCAAGTGAACTTCCCTGACTGGTAATACTCTGTGCAAGTTGTTACATGTCGAAGCTAGAAAATAACGATGCTCATGACTCCATGGGAGGAGGACTATGAAAACTCTGCACTTGGAACTTTCCTGGACTCTGCCCTGTGTGTCTCTTTTCTTGACTGATTTTAATTGATACCTTTCCCATGTAATAAAACCTAACCAGGGCCAGGTGCAGTAGCTCACAACTGTAATCCCAGCACCTTGGGAAGCTGAGGCAGGAGGACTGCTTGAGTCCAGGAGTTTGAGACCAGCCAGGGCAACATAGCAAGACCTTGTCTCTACAAAAAAATTTAAAAAATTAGCTGGGTATGGTGGCTCATGCCTGTAGTCCCACCTACTTGGGAGGCAGAAGGATGGCCTGAGCTCAGGACATCGTGGCAGCGGTGAGCTGTGATTGTGCCACTGCCTTCCAACCTGGGGGACAGAGTGAGACCCTGATTCAAAACAAAGCAAAACAAACAAATGAACAAGCAAAACCTAACCATGAGTATAACAGCTTTCAGTGAGTTTTGTATCATGACAGTGAATTTTCAAACCTTTGGTTTTGGGAAACCCCCAAACTTGCAATTGGTGTCAAACATGAGGGTGGTCTCATGAACTATGCTTTCTCTAACTTCACTGTCTCACTCAGCTCTTTTGCTGGCAGCTTTATTCTCCCTGAATATTATTCTAGTCTCTGTCTGAGAAACAAGCCTCTGGAATGAGCCACTGCCACACTGGACTGGGCCAGCAGGGAACTGGGGGTATGGGGCCAGGGGTCATTCCCAGGAAAATGAAAAACAGAAAAGCCTGGGAGTGGTAGGTAGTGCTATGGAAGGGAGGGTCTGAACATGGCAGGTATGGAAGCCCAGATCCTCATAGGCTCTGCTGCTTATTTGCCTAATGCCTTTGGGGGACACAGGTTAAATCTTTCTTGGCCTCAGTTTGTATATCTGCAATATGGAGCTACTGAATTAAATTATCATTAGGTCCCTTAGGGCTTCAGATTTTCTGAGATTTCACAATCTGACAGCTGGGAAAGATGAAAAATTCTCTGGAGGCTTATAACCAAAGGAAAAATTTTCTTTTTCCTTTTTTAAAAAAAAAATTCTTGGTGGGCTGTGCAGCTTGGCTGGTTAGAACACAGCAGTAATGTTAATCATGATCACAGATCCAAGCTCCACACAGGGCAGTTCACAACACAGTTTCTTATCCTCCTGCTCTCCCTCCTTCTCTTCCTGACAACCACTGTGCTCCCCCTTTGTATCAGCCTGTGCTAGCTAACAGGGATTATGAAGATGACCGTGACATAGGCCTGCCCCTCTGTCCTGAAGGAGCTTTTAATAGGGTGGAGTGTTGGGTCACACAAGCAGCTAAGTAGAATATCTCAATAAAACCAGGGCTAACTATATAGTAGAGATACAAGCAAAGTTTGAAGGCGTGAACAAATAATTCAGGAGGAGACTCTGATAGCTGCCGCAGAACAGGTTACAAGGAGGTTTTATTGTACTTGAAATATGAATTCCAACAGGTAGAGGCAGGTCAAGGGATCTTTCCAAAAGTAGAAAATGGAAAGAAGAAAGGCAGAGAGTGTGTGGGGAATGGCCCACAGCCAGTGAGGCTGGGTTGTAGAGTGAGGCAGGGGAGGCGGTGGAGAGGGAGAGAGTAAGAAAGACTGGATGACAGTGATCAGGGCGTGGGCAGCATTGTCTGTTACGTCAAGGCATTCTTATCATACTTGATGACAATGAAGAACCTTTTGAAGAAGGAAGGATAAGACTGTACTTTGAAGCTATACTTTCTTCATTCTTGTTCCTACCTGAGATTCCTTGAATCAGTTGATGCTGCTGCTGATGTCAGTATGATGTCATACCGACAATAATATAAAAACCCAGTGTGCATCTGTAGGTATTTGATATTTTTCAAAACATGGTCACTTAAAAACAGTTTTTAGTTACAGTTTAAAGCCATCTAACTGTTAGGCATTATGCATAGTGACTTCCACAAATCATATAATGCTGACAAAGCCCATGATGGGTTCACCTGTCCTTGTATTGTTGATGTGGGGAGTGGAACTCAGAGAAAGCAAGGCATCTGCAGGGTTCCACAGCCACAGATGGCAGGACCAGGGCTAAGATTCAAGTCTGCACTTCCAACTTCTCTACCTATTCCTTGTTATCTCACTTCGTTTTTAACCCAAATGGGAAAAAAATTACCCCTCCCATTTTATTGATGAGAAACTTGAGGCAAACAGAGATTAAGTCAGAAGTCTAGGCTCACACAACCAGGATGGAAGTTAATTTTTTGGTTGTCTAATGTGCTTTCCCCTACTTGATGGGAATTGTTAACGAAGCATGCAGGATGCAGTGAGCCCAGCTGCTGTATACGCTTAAGGCTGAATGAGATGCTGGGAAAAATCAATATTTTTTTTTGTTGGACTGAATGAGTACAATAAATGGTTTTCTTTTGCACGTGCACATTGGCCACAAAGGACCTCCTCTGAAATTGTTCTTCTGTTCTCCTAATGGTCCCTCCTGTCCCATTATGTGTTCTAGACACTCTCCAGGGTATCTGTCCAGTTAATACCTCTCTTCTAAAAACTGTAACTCTCCAGCCCTAACACCGTGTTTCTAAATATGTGATCCACCCCCTTCAGGACTTGGTTGAACTCAGAAATCAGATAAGCCAATTGGATTCTTGCCAGACTTGGTGTTGATGGGGAGTCACTCTATTGGCAGGACACTGGGAAAAGGGTCTTGAGCTCCTGCTACTGAGGTTCCTGCGGCTGCACTGGCCCCTGCCCTCCCTGAGGCCTGGTCCAGTCATTTTCTGGGTTCTGTGTGAGACCCCATTAACCTTTTCATAAATGCCCACTTTCTACTTTTTCTCTAGTTTGAAGTAAATCAAAGACATTTAACCAAGAAAATAGTGATTACAGAATCCATAGGAAAGATGTAAAAGCTGCTTATTTATTTTTGGAGTCAGAGTCTCACTGTGTTGCCTAGGTTGAAGGGCAGTGGCATGGTCATGACTCACCATAACCCTGACCTCCTGGGCATGGGTAAGCCTTCTGCCTTAACAACCCAAGTGGCTGGGACTACAGGCACATACCACCATGCCTGGCTAATTTTTTTAGTTTTTGTAGAGATGAGGTCTGTCTATGTTGCCTGGGATAGTCTCAAACTCCTGGGCTCAGTGATCCTTCCACCTCAGTCTCCTAAACTGCAGGGATTACAGGTGTGAACCACCACATAGGCCTAGAAGCTGCTTTTTTATTCAACAGTATTCTCTCTCATTATGATTTTGAGTCACTTTAAATATGAGAAGTCTTAATCCCAGGACACGTACCAAGATGAGTCAGGCCTGTTTGCAGTTTGTGAGAAAAGATGGGGAATCAAAATGCTTTTAATGTGTTTAACTTCAGAGCAACCATGTGGTCCTGACCCAATCTTCTGTCATAATTATCAGCCAGGTCACACCTGGGCTAATCCTCTATGGGTGAGTTTGGCTTTGCACAGGGGCACTGGCAATTAATCAGGTACCCGCTCCTAATACATTTGCAAATGTTTGTTGGGAGTACGGTTACATTAAGATTGCATTTCATGGGCATGATGCAGTAACTTTCTGAAATGTGGACAGCTAGTATCTGGATGGAGAATCTGGTCAAGTGGTCAGGTTGGGTTGTGTGGAGGATGGGAGTCATGAGGAATGAGTTCTCTGCTTTTGCTATTTTGGCCTGGGGACAGATGCAGTTGGTGTAGAGTAGTTGATAAAGGTGCTAGTGGAAAACTATCTTTGTGGCATGAGAAACTAGAGAACGAAGTCTGGGACAACATTCTCACTGTTGAAAGAAGGGGGCATACTTTTATAGGGGAAATAACCAGAAAGGGGATTCCCAAGTTCTATCTGCCTCCATTGTTGGTCGACCCTGAACTATGCATACATGGAATAGATTCAAAGAAGATGAACTAAAAACAAATAAAAATATTTGAACTGAGATGAGAGCTGCTTCCCACCCAAAAAGCAGTTCAATTCTAACCAAATTAAGTGGCTTCTAAAAGAAAGAAACAAATCCAAAAAACAACCCCCCCAAAACAAAAGCAAAACTACAATCCTTATAGACTGTACTTTCCAGACTCATCATATTTAATAATATTCATGATATCAAGGATACTGAATATATAAGACCCAGGAAAATATGACCCGTTTTAAAGGAAATGACCATTAACTAAGAACAATCCTGAAATGGCTGTTGGAATTAGCAGGCATAAAATTTAAAGGAATTTTTCTTTTTCTCTCAACTTTTTCTTTTGTATCTCTTAATGATGTAAAAGAAAATGTGTTTGCAATGAATGAAAATATTAAAGATTTCAGCAGAAATAGGGGGACAATGAAAAATAATCAACTTAATATCTTACAATCAAAAATAAAATATCTTAAATGTAAAAATTCACTGGAAAGATTTAACAGAAGAATGAAATAAAAAGTGAATTCAAAGGTAGCTCAATAGCAAAATTTTTGCTTTTGCTGTTTGTGCTTTTTAAGTCTTACCCATAAAATCTTTATACAGACCAATGTCCTGAGGATCAATGTCCTGTGTCTATATTTTATTCCAGTAGTTGCATAGTTTCAGGTTTTACGTTTAACACTTTCATCCATTATGAGTAGACTTTTGTATATGGTGAGAGATAGGAGACTAGTTTCATTCTTCTGCATATGACTATCCAGTTTTTCCAGCACCATGTATTAAAGAGGATATCCTTTCCCCAATGTAAGTTCTTGGCAAACTTTGTTGAAAATCAGTTCTGTAAATATGTGGATTTATTTCTTTCTGTATCGTTTATTCTCTTCTATTGGTCAGTGTGTCTACTTTTATACCAATACCAGCTATATTGATTATATAGCTTTGTAATTTTTTTTTTTTTAAGTTGAGGTCTTACTCTGTCACCCAGGCTGGAGTGCAGTGACACAATCACAGCTCACCACAGCTATGACCTCCTTCCACTTCAGCCTCCTCAGTAGCTGGGACTATAGCTGCATGCCACCATGCCAAGCTAATTTTTTGTAGAGATAAGGTCTTACTAGGTTACCTAGGTTGGTCTTGAACTCCTGGGCTCAAGCAATCCTTTCGTCTGGGCTTCTCAAAGTGCTGGGATTATAGGCTGAGCCACTGAGCCCAGCCTCTAGTATATTTTAAAGTCAGGTAATATGATACTGCCAGCTTTTTTCTTTTTGCTGAGGTTTGTTTTAATTAATTGGGGTCTTTTTTAGTTTCATAAGAATTGTAGAGTTGTGGCCGGGATCGGTGGCTCAACCTGTAACCCCGCACTATGGGAGGCCGAGGTGAGTGGATTGCCTGAGCCCGCAGGTTCGAGACCCGCCTGGGCAACTTAGTGAGACCTCATCTCTACAATAAATCAAAAACTAGCCGGGTGTGGTAGCGCGTGCCTGTAGTTCCAGCTACTTGGAAGGCTGAGGCGGAAGGATCGCCGGAGTCCAGCAGGTCGAGGCAGCGGTGGCCAGGAGTGTGCCACTGAGCACTCCAGTCTGGGTGATAGAGTGAGACTCCAACTCAAAAAAAAAAAAAAAAAAAGAATTGTAGAGGTGTGTGTGTGTGTGTACGCGCACGCGCCTGTGAAGAATGTCATTATTATTTTGATAGGGGTTGTATTGAATGTGTGATCATTTCATATGGTTATTTTAACAAATTAAACAATATTAATTCTTCTAATCCATGAACATGGAATGTCTTTTGTTTTTTTATTTTCTATTTCACTTCTTTCATAAACATTTTGTAGTTTTTATTGTAGAAATCTTTCACCTTCTTGATAAAATGCATTTCTATGCATTTTATGTACCTATTGTAAATGAAATTGTTTTGATTTCTTTTCTAGTTCATTTTTTATTAGTTTATAATATAAAGGACAGTAAATAAGCAGAGCCCAGGGACCTGTTAGCTAGTATAACATATATGGTATTGAAGTTACAGGAGATAAAGGAGAGAATGAGTTATAAAAATAATGTAAATAAATCATCAAAACTTTCCAAATTTGAAAAAAGATACAAACAAAATGTTCAGTAAGTCACAAAATATATATATAAATATAAAAATGACCCATAGGTGCATAGATGCACTAATGACTATGAAAAGCAAAACAAGAAAGGAAGAAAAAAGAAAGAAAAAAAAGGAGTGAGAAAGAATTGACACACTATATACAAAAGGAAACAATGATTTGATTAAAGGCCAGAAGTGATTGAAACATCTTTAAAGAGCAAAAGTGAAAAAGAAAAAATAAAAAATCAACCCAGAATTATTCAACATACAAAAATTATCCTTTAAGAATGAAGGCAAAATATACATTTTAAGATTTAGAAAACTATGGATATTTGTTGCCACCAGAACTGCACTACAAGAAATGCTAAAGAATCTATTTAAGGTTATAGAAAAAATGAAGCCAGATGGAAACTCAAATCCCCAGGAAGGAATAAAGAGCACTTGAAGTGGTAAATATCTGTGTAAGTGTAAAAATATAATTTTTTTGCCCTTTTCTTCTTAATTTATTTACAATACATTTGCCTGTTTAAGAAAAAAAATTGCCTTCTGGAGGGTTTTATGTAAGTTGCTGTAACATATACAAAAAAAGATTATATTATATCTACATACATATAAGATTATATTATATATACATATAAGATTAATGAGACCTAGTAAAACCACTGAAAAATAATGTGAAGAAAAATAGCTGAAAAGCAAGAGAAAAATTAATATAAAATTCTAAAACTTAAAATAATCCAAAAAATACAGAAAAAAAAAATAAGAACACCACAATAAAAACTAAACAAAATAAAACATCAAAAGAGTGGGGACAAGTTGAAAATAGTTAGCAAAATAGAAGAGTAAAATACAACCATATAAAAATTGTTTTAACTATTAAGGAACTAAACATTTCAATTAAAAGGTAGAAATTGTCAGAATGGGTAAAAGACAATGAATTAAAAATAAATAAAACATTTAAAATAAAAAGATAGATGGAAAATTAATGGATGAGACATTTACCATACAAACAGTATGCATAAGAACCCTGTAATGGCTAAACTAATATCATGAAAATAGATTGCAAGATAAAGATAAGAAGAGTTATTTCATATTATTAAAAGGATCAGTCATTAGGAAAACATAACCATTATGTATGTATATGTACCTAAAAAGAGATCTTCAAAACACGTAAAGTAAACTATTATAGAACTAAAGAGGAAAAAAGACAATTCTACAGTGATATTTGGAGATTTAATACCTTTCAGTGACTGGTAGAACTAGACAAAATTTAGTAAATATATAAAAGATTTGAACACTTATCAACTTTTGTCTGATTGCCATTTGTGGAAGTATAATCTAACAACTTTAGCATACACATTTTTTCCAAGGATACTTGCTCATGTTAGGCCAAAAAGAAATTTCAATAAATCAAAAAAATATAAATCATACAGAGTATGTTTTCTGACCACATGGGATTAAGTTAAAGATCAATAACGATAAGGTATCCATATAAGTCCCAAGCATTTGGAAATTAAACAATTCCTTTCTAAAAAAACTGCGGGCCAAGTAAGAAATCAATAGGGAAATAAATCATATTTTGAAGTGAACGATAACGAAAATAAAACATCAACATTTGTGGAACTTAGCTAGATGAGTGCTTACAGACATATTGTATAGCTTTCAATGCTTATGGTAGAAACAGAAAAAAAGAGCTAAAAATCAAGTATCTTGCTTTCCATACTGAAGGATTAGAAAAAGATCAAATTAAGCCAAATGTAATAAAGGAAGAGGACAATAAAGGTAAGTACAAAAATCAATGAAATAAAAAATGAACATAATAAAACAGCAAAATCAATGAAATCAAAAGAAGTTTCTTTGAAAAGGCTAATAAAATTGATACATCACTATTTGATTGCTCAAGAAGATTCAAGAAATAAAATACTGATTCACCAAGTATCACACATTCCACAATCATAAAAGGATTATAAAGAAGTATTATGAACAACTTTACAGCAATAAATTTGACAACTGAAAACGAATAAATCTTTTGAGAGGTATATGAGGGAGACCCCCAAACCCCAGAACTTATTTATAAAAAATTGTGTATTTATTCTTACATATTTAAACTTGTCACCTTCAAAGAACTCTTTGTTTGATGCAATACATCTATCGAGGCACTTTTTCCACTGCTCAAAACATTTTTTGAACTCCTCAACTTTGACGTGTTTTAGTGCTTCTGACGATTTTTTATTTCACCTTTTCCACATTGGCAAAACATTTCCCTTGAGGACTTTTCAACTGGGGAAACAAGAAAAAGTTGCTTGAGATGAGATCAGGTGATTAGAGAGGGTGGGACACAGGGGTTTTTGGTCAAAAATTGTTGAACACTCAGTGTGAGCAGGCACCATTGTCATGTTGGAAGAACCAGATGATTGTTTGCCACAACTTGGGATATTTCTTCCACAAATCGTGACACAACATTCTCAAAAATTCCTTTTTTTTCTTTCTAACAAGACTTTAATTTTGTTCAGATATCCACTTTTGTCTTCACAACCATATACTTCAGGGTATGTAGGTCCCATTCCTAGCCCTAGGAAGGGACTAATGCTTACTAATAATTAGTTTAAGACAATCAAGGTGATCCTATTTACTTTGACAAGGATTGATGTAGGCAAGGGTATGTGACACACTTCTGGCCAATAAATGCCAGTGGAAGTTTGCTGAAAAGGTTGATAAAAAGATGCAGAAAGAGAGAGTATCTACTGAACATGTCAGAAACCAAGTCTTGATGACATTATTGATCTAATCTGTTTACCATCTGTGGGCCTGACCTACCTTAGAATTTTTTGTTATGGGAACTAGTCACTTTTTTCTTATTATTTAAACCATCTGGGAACCTGCACTTTCTGTCACTTGCCATCGAAAACACATTTTAAGTGATATAAACTCTGATAATTCCCATGTTGCTTTGGGGAATATATACAAGGGGAGATGTATATACTCCAAAACCCGGAATTTATTTGTTAAAAATTGTGTATTCTTACATGTATAAACTTCAGTCATTTTCCAAGTATTTTCCACTTGATGCAATATACCTATCAAGATGCTTTTTCCACTACTCAAAACAGTTTTGAACTTGTTAATTTTGAAAGCTTAAGTGCTTCTGCTGTTTTTTTGTTTATTTGTTTCACCTCTTCCATGTCGACAAAATGTTTCCCTTTGATAACTATTTTCATTAGGAAAACAACAACAAAAAAAGTTGCTTGGGGTGAGGTCAGGTGAATAGGGAGGGTAGGGCATGGGGGTCATTTTGTTTTTGGTCAAAAACTACTAAACACTTAGTGTGGAGTGTGCAGGTACGTTGTCATGGTGGAAGAACCAGTCAGCTGTTTGCCACAACTCAGGATGTTTCTCCCGCAAATTGTGATGCAACCCTCTCAATTTCCAGATAAAACTTTGGTTGACCATTTGATCTGGGGAAACAAATTCCAATTCCACTACAAAGTCCTGCCCTCCAAAAGATAATTTTGGGTTTTTTGGGTCCCTCTCATACCTGATTGAAACTGACTCAAGAAAAAACAGAAAAAAATAAATAATACTATGTCAATTAAAAATTTGACTTAAAGATAAAAATCTTACAAAGAACCAGGCACAGATGACTTCACTGCAGTTCTATCTCACATTTAAGGTAAAAATAAGGCCACCTTAATGCAAACTCTTTTAGGAAATTGAAGGGTAAGAAACTTCTCAAACAGTTTTATATGCCCAGTATGATCAAACAAACACATCACAAGAAAAGGAAACCATATACCAATATCCATAATGAACATAGGCTAAAAATCTTTAACACAGTATTAGCAAGTCAAATTCAGTAATATACAAAAAGGATAGTAAATTATGACCAATTAGGGTTTATTTCAGGAAATCAAGGTTGGATTTAACATATAAAAATCAATCAATTTAACTCACTATATTAATAAAATGAAGAAGCTACTCCATGTGATCATTTTAGTAGATACAGAAAAATATTTGATGAAATTCAACTTCTATTTATGAAGAAAACTTTAGGCAACTAGAAATGGATGGGATCTCAGTCCAATAATGATATCTATGCACAACTTTATAACTAATATTATATTTGATGGTAAAAGACTTAATATTTTTCCTTAAGATAAGGAACAAGATAAGGATGTCTACTCTCATAATTTTTATTCAATTTTGTATTAGGAAGTCAAGTAGTTACATTAAGGCAAGAAAAATAATTAAAATCATACAGATTTATGAAAATTTGCATACCTAACCTTGAATTGTACTCCACATACTTAAATAAAAAATTTAAAATAAAAAATAAAATAAAATTAATCTGTAAAAATAATCTTTATTTGCATACAACATGATCATGTACATGGAAAATCCTAAAAGGCAGTAGAACAAATAAATGAGATAAAATGGTTGCAGAATACTAGGCAAATATGCAAAAGTCAATTGTATTCCTATATATCAACAACAAGCAACTGCAAGATAGAGTCAAAATAACAAACCCATTTAAAATACCATAAAATACTAAGGCACAAATGTAATTTTTAAAATATGCAAGATCTGTACACTGATAATAACAAAAAACCATCTGGCTATTCCATCCCCTCACAGAGCACATGCCCTTGAGGAAGCATAGGTGAGAGACATGAATGACTGAGATAGCTTTAACTCTCAAGCATTTAACACCACCGAAAGTGATTTCTGTGTTTATAGAGAACTGTTTTCTTTCTTTTTAAGATAATTTTTATTTTATGATTTTATATTTTGGACATATTGCCCAGGCTGGATTTGAACGCCTGGTCTCAAGCGATCCTCCTGCCTCACCCTCCTTAGTAGCTGAGACTACAGGCATGTGCCACAGTGCTTGGCTTTCTTTTCAAAATAAATAAATACTGAATAAACAAATAAACAAGGGAGAGGCAGCTCATGGAAATCATCATTAAGGAAACACCATAGTAATGACCATCACAAACAAGATCCACCGATGGATGCTAAAGTGGGACTACGTATGTGGTATCTATTTTCAACAACATGGTTCCTAGAGGTAATCCAGTTTTAATTGTGCAGGGTTGTGAAAAATGAAATCATTTATATATTTTATTTGATGGATAATTTGAGGATTTTCAAAGGTAGTTTTGACCAAAATTAATTTTTGTTTGGGGCCCTCTGCAAAGCTAGTTTCTTTTTTTTTTAATTTTTAATTTTAAAGATATGGGGTACAATTCAGGGTTAGGTATATAAATATTCATTATGCACGTACCTTTGTTGATGAGGTGTGCCGCTCCTCCCTGGCAGTTTCCCACTAGTGCCAATCCCACCCTCCCTCCCCTGGCAGTTTCCCACTACTGCCAATCCCTTTCTTATAGTATTATGATAGTTGTTCAAGGTTCACTTATGAGTGAGAACATATGGTACTCTGTTCTTTGTTTCTGGGATAGATCACTGAGCATAATAGACTTTAAATCCATCCAAGTTGCTGCAAAGTCCATATGTTTGTCCTTATTTATGGCTGCATAATATTCTATTGTGTATATATACCACATTGTCAAAGTTAATTTCTACAAATGCTGTGATTTCACTGAACTTTAGGAGAGCCCTAAGTCTATACAGAACACAGTTTGTAAAACATTCTGTGCTTAGACACCTCTAATGGGCAACTTATTACCTCCCAAAGCATTCCATTCCATTTGAGATCATTGAATTGTCAACTGTCCAAATGTGGAGTTATTTTGTTGTAACCTTTGCTAATTGACCCTGACTCTTCTCTAAGAAGCCATGTTGAAATTACCATCTTTTCCCTGAGAATTCTTCAAATACCTGATGGATTGTCGTTCAAATCGGTTTTATTCTTACTATTACTACTACTACTAAATAATTCCAGTACTAGATTCATTTGTTCTTCCCTTCTGTAATCAGCCCAGTAAAGGCCTGTGGCCTCAACCCAAAACAGATGCTGAATTAAGACAATGGTACATTAGTACCCCCGTCCTCGGATTTCTTAACTTCAGCTATTGCAAGCACAGGAGGTCTTGAAATATCAAAAGTTCTTGTATTAGTAATGGTTTTCAGTTGCACGCCGAAGAAGTAGCAGTGGTGAAAGTCTTTGGAGTTTTGCCTGACCTCCAATTCCAACCTGTTGTTAATCTGATTTAGAAGATACACCATCCCTTGACAGCTCTCTGATTAACTTGGCTCCCATCTGAATAGGACGTTATAGGCTCATGGAATAGAAATGGCCTCGCCAGATCTCACTCCCCTTGCTTCAGTCTCCATCAGGGACCTATTCGGTATACAGGAATGATCCTTAAGAAGTTACATATTTATTCTGCAAGCAATCTCTGCTGCCTCTAATAGTGGACTGAGCCCTCTCTCAGGCTTGTACAAACAGCTCTTCTGTAAGCAGTCATGCTTTATGAACTGTGCACGGAGTAAGCACATCACCGGCTGTCAGCATCTAAATACTCTTTTACCCTGAAGAGTTAGAGAAGGAAGGAAAGACAAATAGCTCCAAAGAAATGCTTCTGTAAAGTTAGCAAACAGAATGGCTACACAATATCAGCTGATGCTTCTTATTTTGCTAATGTCATTGGTCAATATATCTAGCCTCCCTATGGTGTCTGAAGGGAGAATGGGAACAGTCTTTGTGGGGTCCCTCCCATTCCATGAGTGAGAAATAAACTAGACTGGCCTTGAGTTGCCTTCCGTGACCAGCAGTCTCTTTTTGTCTAGAAATAGGCTAGAAGAGCTTACAGGATGCATAGCCTGTCAACTACCATTGCTAGGATCAACTGAAATGCCAACAACAGCATGCAAAGAACGAGGAAATCATTAATTAGTTAAATCTGTTTTCTTTATCCTTTTCAAGGGTCTTTTCTACCTACTTGAGCCTTTTACTATCTTTACAAGCAATTACAGGCAGATGACATTAACTACATATAGGAAACTATGCTGCAGAAGTGCAGACAGTAGTTCAAGATAACTTAACAATTAGACCTGTCAGGTTTCCTAAATTCTGTGCAGAGTCTTTCTATATACAGTTCTGCATAGACCATTATTATCATCATCCAAATCTTGCTACCCCACCAAAAATATTTATTGAGCACTTAAGTGAGAGGCTTTGGGCTGAATATTTTATAAACACTGTTTACAAACTGAATCATTAGACACCCTATCCAGGAGAAATACAGCTATGAAAACTGAGGCTCCAACAGGTCAATTAACTTGCTTGAATTGTCACATTTAGATCTTTTATGAACTGATGTGTAATTCTGAGCAACTGACAACGTCTCTGACTCTTGGTCTAATAGGGTTAATCATATATCCTTCTGGTACCTCAAGAGCTAGCTAGCATGGGGACCATCTGTACTAATGGAAAGGAGAATACCTTGAAAGTGTAAGGTGATAATCCTTTTCTCATGGCTAGTAAATGACCGAGGCTCATGGATGTCTGCATGATGTTATATTGCATACCAATGACATCCTCCATAATGCTATTACCTGGACCTTTTATTGCTGGTTGTCTGCACAGAAGACATAGGACTCTATGGTAAGCACATTTTTGCTGATAAAAAGAAAAAGACTAGCAAGTCTAGTGAACCTTTGTTATGTTCCACAGGGCTATTGGTTATGTTCCACAGGGTTGGTTGATGATCAAGGGGCAATAACTACATTGGCTGCACCTAAGATTTATCTTTCTTTTCTTTTCACCTGTTGAGCAAATAAACATCCCCAAGGAAACAAGATCTTTTCTCCCCTTGCCTTTCTGACCTCAAGTGTAAGTCACTTCAAATGAAGTAGCTGCTTTGGAAAAGGAAAGCTGAATGCAGTGGTGGAGACCTGATGTAGGTGCGAAGGGGAGAGAAACAGGAAGAGTGAGTGATTTAGGGGATTTGGGGGGATCTTTTGGGACTTTCTGGCTTCTGGTTTTGACTGAGTTCTTTGTAGACATTCCATGGACACCTTGATCTCTGTTCCCAGAGTGACTGAAAGGTATAATGAGGTAAGTTGTAATAGCTTCCGTAAAATATTTATTTTTACAAAAGTACCTAAAGCAATCCCTTGGCTGCCTGAAGTCATTACCTCAGATACTTCCAGCTGAAATAGGAGGAAAGGAAATGAAGTGCTAATTAAAAATCATTATAATGGTGATGATGGAGATAATAGCATGTATTGAATGCTTACTATATGCATAGCACTTTGCTAAACACATTATATACAGTATTTTATTAAATCCTCACAATGCTATAGGACTGGTACTATTACTGTCCCCATTTTGTAGATAAGACTGAAGCTGACAGTTTCAGAAACTTGCCCACAGTCCTCAAACTAGTGGACAGGTGAATGAGCTGGGATTCAAACGCAGGCTGTGGTTTGATTATGGAGCCAACTCTTAACCCCTGTTTTACACAGGATGTGTGCCTTAAACAATCAAGCAGTAATTATTAGGGGGAAAAAGACAATTAAAAAAATAAAGTGAAAAATAAAGATGTCTCTTGATAAGAGAAAACCTGTCTGGGTGATATATACTGTCTTAGCCAAGACACTTGATGTCTATTTTTATTTTTCTTCCAGCTTTACAATTGTGGGAAGAAGAGGTATGATATGAGTAGGGAATTGGAAACAACAGGAGGTGGTGAGAGAGGTCAATCTGTGCAGGATCATTAAGCTAATTTTTTTTCTGCAACTGACTTGAAGTCAAGTAGCCAAGAGCAAGTGGAACGATAGCAAATCACTATGATCTTGGCCTCAATCTATGAACCAGGACATCTAAACAAAGACAGGATGAACAGCATAAAAACCTATTTATTGAGCTAAACTTTCAATTTAAAAGTTATCTAAAATATCCTAAGTTTTGTAGGACTATAGCTAAACAGTTCCTCCGAAATCATCTAATTCAGTGTTCTCAACTGAGATTTATTTTGTCCCCCTCACTCCAGGGGACACTTGGCAATGTCTAGAGATAGTTTTCATTGTCCAAAAATGGGTGGGGGAGCATGCTAGCTGTATGTAGTAGTTGGGATGCTTCTAATCATTCTGCAATACACAGGACAGCCCCACAACAAAGAATGATTCAGTTCAAATGTCAGTAGTGCTAAGGTTGAGAAACCTGTTCTAGTTCAACATTCTAGCAGCTTAATGTTTGTTTCATGTATTATTTAAAAGTTATATTTTATTAGTAAAATGTAAAAAAAAAAAGCTCAGGAGAAGTTTCATTTGCTATTATTTGCACCATTGGTCTCGGTCTAAACATGCAAATTAAATACCTATGCTAGGTCTCAGAAAAATGGGTACCAGCAATGCCTCTGCAAATCTGTGAGTCATTACCAAATTCTCAAAAGGTGCTGGAAACACTCTATGGCCTGAGGGTTACAGCCTTAGTATTACTGTGTCTCCTCCACCTCCATACCCCCTTTAGCTCACCTGACTTCTAAATGCTGTCATTTCTCCCTGGCCCCAGGTAAAAATAACTCCCTTTCCTGGAGACAGCAGACAAGCATGTTTTTACCTAGCTTTCTGATTGGGTTTCCAGGGCCCCAGAGGTGCCAAGATTGGTCCCCATCTCCCTTCAGTCAATGCAGTTCTGCTTTTGTTTATATAAAGACAAGAAAACTTGGGTCTGTTTGCGCCTCACTGCACTAAAATCCAGACAGATTTTCACCACACTTGTAGAGTAACACTTGAAATATTCTCACTTATAATTTAGGCCTTGAGGCAGACATGAATATCTTTTTGAAAGACCCTATGAAGCATTTCAATGACAGATTAGCTAAGACTGAGGTACAATGACAGGCCTTTGTAACCGTGAATTGAGAAGGACAATTCACATATGTTAAGTCCCAGTCGATAGTAAAGTCAAAGTGATTTCAAATATGACTATGAATCACAAGCCACAAACCACAGCTTCTGTTGCCAGTTCTTGTTGGCAATGAGCTGTTCCTCATGTGGGCGCCTCTACAGTACACCGGGGTGGAGGGAAGAGCAGTAGGATGGGGAAGTTTGTGGGCCCTGGGGGCGGCCTGCCTGCCTCCTACATTAAGCTCTGTGATCTTGGGCAAATTAGTGAACATCACTCTGCCTCAGTTTCCCCCAGGGTGTTGTAAGGCTTAGATGAGTTACCGTGGGTAAGGTCTTCGAATAAACAGTAGCAGGTGCAAAGCAAGGATTATTGTCATTATCATTATTATTATATCTTAGCAGCACATAATGAACATCAGATGATTCTATTTATTTTTTTGAGTTGGAGTCTCACTCCGTCGCCCAGACTGGAGTGCAGTGGCCGCTCCCGGCCACTGCAGCCTCGACCTGCTGGGCTCCAGCGATCCTTCTGCCTCAGCCTTCCAAGTAGCTGGAACTACAGGCGCACGCTACCAAGCCCGGCTAATTTTTGATTTATTGTAGAGATGAGGTCTTGCCAAGTTGCCCGGGTGGGTCTTGAATCCGCGGGCTCAGGCAATCCACTCACCTCGGTCTCCCAAAGCGCACAATTACAGGCTGAGCCACCAAGCCCAGCTAGCTGATTCTATTTTATATGCTGACATTCTGTGTAAGCTTTCATTTTTTTAATAAAAGATTTTCTGCTAAAAATAAATATAAAAAAACCACTGGGCTGCTTCATTTTCACATCAAGAGTTTTTAAGACACATGACATCCAGCATTAAAGCCAGATTTTTCATATTTTGAGGCATGAATCAAAATTGTCATGTGGCTAAGGAAAACAAAAGCTCCATGATGTAACCTTAGGCCAACTGATCCAGTGTTGGGGAGGGACCTTTCATCCTCTTCGTTTTTCACAATTATAGCAGTTTATGCAATCCTCCAGGCATTCACTTCCATCCTCACTGTCCTTCACTGGAGTTTGTAAAAGATGGTAGCCAATGCAGGTGGATTGGCATCTTGTGTCCCATCTGTATCTGGGTAGCCTCGTTGGTAGAAGGGTCTTAGAGAATTATCAGAAACACTTATTGAAGACTGCAAACGATATCCTTAGTGGTCCTGGACTACCTAAATGCTAGGTGTTACCACATACAAGATCTGTGACCTTGGCAAGTTACTGAAAATCTCAACTTGGCTCATAGAGGATATGTTACTCACTCAAGGTTACACAGGAAATAGAGAAGCCTAGACTGGAACCCAAGGACCATGACTAGAGGTTGCAAAGTGGCTGCCCATGGGTTGGGTTCAGTTTGCAGATGAACTTAGTTTAGACTGCACAATGTTTTGAAAAATGTTTGATTTCTTGCTACAATTGAAAGTAATTGAAAGTAATTGAAAGATTTTACCTAACACTCTGGAATTCAGCTCTGCTGTTTCTTCATCAATGAAATAGGGGCAACTACAATATCTACCTCTCAGAGTTGGCATGAGGACTAATTGTGAATAATCCAGGAAAGCTCTTAGGACAGTCCCTCACATTTAGAATGTGCATTCATGATTAGTTGATCAAAAAGAGCATTCGTGATTAGCTGTTGTTAGTAGCATTAATGCCAAGATTGCAGGTTTTCTGTTTGTCCCCTCTGTGTTGTCTTTCTTATTCACTAGATGGTATCTCCCTCACATCCCTGCATGCAATCTGTGCTTTTAACCACTGTGCAAAACAATCTCACCCAGAAAGGAGCCCTGAAGGACTGGGTTAAGCACGAGGGAGAATTATTCAGTGTTAGACAGGGCGGGCACTTTATAGCAGCTTTAAATGGATCCATTTATATAATGCTCAGGACAACTGATGAAGTTACTCCTTTTCCAATGAGTGTAAATTTTGTTTCTAACATGTAAGTATCTCTAACATGAGCTTGGCATCCCATACATTCACTGCCGTTTATCACTGTACTGTGTCAGATAATCAAGACCAACTTATCTTCCATTAGCAAATTGTGGTGCGGAGATGAGAGGTAAATTGACCAAGATCACACAGCAAGTGGTAAGACTAGGATTTGAACCTAAAGCTTTATACCAGTGGTGGCAAACTGGCTGCCTGTGGCTCTACCTTATTGGCGTATAGGCCTAGTTTGGCCTGCATCATGTTTGGGGAAAAAATAGCTGCCTGAGTTTTGAACAAAATTGAAAGATTTCATATAGAAGTCTGGATTCTTCCCTTTAGAATTGGCATTGCTGTGGCTCAGTCTTACAAGGTGACAATGACTGGAGCTGAGTAGCGTTTGCTCTTATCCAGCGCAAGCATTGCAGTTCATTGCTGTTCCAATGACCTCAGGCTGAAGGACAAGCACCATTTTCTTATTCTAGAACCTATGATATTACCTTCCTGGCCTCGGCAGCCATTTCAATTTGTGACCCTGAATTCCTGACTAGCACTTTCCCAAGCTCCCCAGGGCCTTCTATAGTGCTGGCCTGAATTAACCAGACAGCAGTCCTCTGAACAGCCTGTCATGGATTGAACTGTGTGCCCCCCCCCCACAAAATATGTTAAAATTTTAGCCCCTAGTACCTTCTGACCTTATTCAGAAATAGTGTCTTTGTGAGATGTAATCAAGTTAAAATGAGGTCATGCTGGATTAGGGTAGACTCTAATCCTGAATAATGCTTCCTTATAAGAAGAGAAGAAACAGACACAGATACAGACACAGTGGAAAGATGGTTATGTGGAGACTGAGGCAGAGACTGGAGGGGTGCTATGATTGAGCCTGTATTATACATATCAAAAGATGTTTGTTTTACTTATTTTTCTTTCTCCTTTTCTTCCTCCATGCATGATTGCTTGCACAGAGTTTTTTCAGTAAAGAATAGTCACTAATCATTGATTATTTTTATATCCTAACCCCTGGGGGCTTCCTGAAGGATTAATGATCATTTTTCTTTTAAGGAACAATGATCTTTAGGTCATACAGACAGCCTATGATGTTTAGGTCATGCAGACTTCCTCAGTGGTATCTAGAAATTTGATTGACCAGAGGACACAACATGGCTAGCTTTGATCACCAGGAGTCTCACTTCCCTCATAACTACCTTACTCATAACCCTCCAGTCATGTTCAAAGACAGGCTGGATTGAGAGCTTGCCTCTCCTGCCTTTATGCTTTGGTCAAACTGATTATCCTTTTCTCTACTTCTAAGTGTTGATGTGTCAGTGTTTGGCTCTCTTCACATCAAGTGCTCGAACCTAACTTTTGGGTTTCTGCAACACTCCCAAGCCAAAGAATATCTGGGGCTACCAGAAACTGGAAGAATCAAGGAAGGATCCTTCATTAGAGGTTGAAGAGGGAGTGTGGTCCTACTAGCACCTTGATTTCAGACTTCTAGCCTCCAGAACTGTAAGAGAATACATTTCTGTTGTTTGGAACCACCTAGTTTTTGGTACTTTTTTTTTCAGAAGCTCTAGAAATGAATACACAACCCTACCCCTGCTCTCTTTCATTTCTTGTTCTTGCAGCTTATTTTTATCTTTATCCTCCCTTCTCTTCCCCTTTACTCTCTCTTCTAATTCTTCTGGCACTTTCCTATTATTCTTCTCCATGTCTGCCTCATGCCTACCTGGACCCTTAGCCTGACAGATGACTCCCAGGAGGAAAAGGTAGCCAGGCCCATCTGAGGGTTTAGCAAATAGGAAGGGGACACAGGAGTTTAACTATCTGCAGGTGTTGATGTGGTGTACAGCTGGGTGGCACCGTTGCCAGGCTTCCAGAAACAGCTGCAGGAATCTGCAACGTGTGGCGTAAATTACTGCAGTACTGCTTTTGGAAACTGCGAGAACAATAAGCTTGCCCAGGACTTCGTGTGAATTGGCCCAGACACCTCCCCTCCCTCCCCAGCATCTTGAAATTGACTTTAGCAGCTTTTTAGCATTCAGTACAGGCCTCGCTGGTAAAGCTTAGACAGGCTGTACGCTCCCTGCAAAGCAGGGCACTGACAGCTTTTTTTCTTTTCCCTTCCTCATTGCTTAATCTGTCCACTTCCTGATACTAATGGATTTTTAAATGAGCCTAGGACAATTGATAGCATTCCCCAATTAAAACCAAATACCCTTCATCCACCCTTCACACAGCCACTGGGTACAAAAGAGCACTGGGAGCACAGGCCCAACTAGTTGTCTCTCTGGCTTTCCTGCCTCTTGCCCTCTCTCCTTGCAGAGGGCCGCCCACTCTCACTGGGCTTGGTTCCTGCAGGGATGCTCCAAGGTGAAGGAGTAACTTCCAGGCAGTAGCTGAAGTGATGCCGGCTGAAATTTCTGGCAAGACACGGGGCTAGAGTCAGAGACAGAATTTTTTTCCAATCCTCTCTGATGTTAATTGGTTTCATAACCATTGAATTCAGACGCTTCCCTCAGGATGAGGGGAATTAGTATGCAGCCGTTGTAATTCACAGCAAGTTTGAGAGAGGGTGGGCTAAAGGCCTGGGGAAGCACAACCTCTTATTTTTTATTATTATAAATTATTAGAAATAAAATGATGTAGCTACTGCTTCTTGAATGTCTACTCTGTGCTCGACCCTGCGTTTGCCCCCTGGCTTAAATGATCACTAATCCTTATAAGCAGTGTTTGGGAAGTATTATCTCCATTTTGCAGATGAGGAAATCAACACTCTCAGAAGCTAAATGATGTCTCCAAGACCACCCACCTAGTAAACCTCAGAGGTGAATCAAGGTATTTTTTGTCCAAATCCATGCTCCTTTTGCTACTTTATAAATGACTTATGGGTACTTTCTGGAGGGAACGTCAATGAAGTAACCATGTTTGGGACTGCACTCAGGCTACCGTTGGCAGTTGACGTAATGAAGGTGCAGAGGAGAATTTATTCATTCCTTGTCTCATTCACATAGGAGAAAGAACACCTGAAAGTGGCCGCCCCATTACACATATGGAATTCTGTCTCAGACCTCAGTACTCTCCTACAGAAAAGTCAATGTTTCTCTGAGGGAATGGCTCCCAGAGAGGGCTGGGTGTGCATGGCAGGGCAGCAGGAGGAAGGAGCTGGGAGGCTTGTTCTTCTTTCCACAACCCAGCTGCCCTCCCTATTCTACAGGAAGCCCCAACACCCATTCCAGTTTCCATTCTTCTTCTCCAGGTCTTGTCTTATTTATTTCTTATTGCCATCTGGTAGGGTGAAGTTTATTATTGTCATTATTATCCCTCTAATACAGAGAAGGAAACTGACAATTTAAGCAACTTAATTAAGGTGAACCCATCAGCTAGTTGTGGTGCTAAGTCTCACACCCAACTCTCTGACTTTGCATGCATCCCTGGCATTTAAAATGGCAGAAACCAAGGTCTCATGTGGTTGTATGGATGGATAATTCAGTCTTTGAAGCAAGAGTGTGGACTACCAGAAGAAAATGATGAGTTCAGCAATGACCTTGCTAGAAGAGAGAATAGAGGGGATGTAAGGGAGCACATGTGATGTCACAGTGGGATTCTCTAGCCAGCTGGTAGACCAATACCAGGAACTACTCATGTAGGCCACACTCTGTCCTTACTGGACTCCATCTTTGGCATTCTCAATATAAATATCTCCAAATCTGAATGAGAGTGTTGAGCTCCGCAAGAGCCAAGTTCCTGGATATCAGTGCAAATGTCAACAGGAGAATTAAATTTTCTCCTCCTTTCAAGGTTAAAGGGCACCTCCAATCTTTTCTTTTTTTAATGGAGATGAGGTCTCACCAAGTTGCCCAGGCTGGTCTTGAACCTGAGGGTTCAGGTAATCCCATTACCTTGGCATCCCAAAGTGCTGGAATTATAGGCGTGAGACATCACACCCGGCCCCACCACCAATCTTTTCATGTGCAGGTAACCATGATGAAAGTGTGGGAGGTATGCAACCTTTAAAAAAAGACAGAGTAAAAACAGTGCTTTGAGTTGTTTTTCTGTGGTTGCTCTTATCCACCCGATGGTGGGGTCTACACATGATCTCATTCTGTGATCCCTCTTGCCATGTCCTAAGCTAAACATATCATCTTCTCATAGAATTCTTCAATTCAGTTTTCAGACTCTGGGCCCAGCCATGTACAATTTCACACAAAAGCTTGACAAGTGTCATTCTAGAGGCTTAAAGTGGCCCAATCCACTTGACTTCTTTGTAACCAATCAAATGGCCCCAAACCCACCAGTCTGTCGATGACCCCCATTTAGCAAGTGGCACTGCCATTCCCTCAGTCACCCAGCAATGTGACTTCATCTTTCACTCCTCTCTCTTCCACTCACATTAAATACTGTTGGTTCTAAGTCATAAAATTTCTAGAACCCATTCATATCACTTCCTCCCCACTGCTTCTAGTCTTGTCTAATCCATCACACACATTCTTGACTTCATTCCCTCATTCCCTCCACCATCACTGTTTGGTTCCAGAACCATCTTCCACTCTGCTGCTGGTATGACTTTGTCACAAACCTGCTAAACACACTTCAATGACTCCTCATTACCTTCTGGATAAATTTCAAACCCTTAATTATTACTTACAAGCAATGCTGCAATTTAGCCCCTGAACCTTCTCCAGCTGAGCTCATTCTTCACTCTAAGCCCGTTCATGCTCCACTCCACCCATAAGAAACTTCCTGAAGTCCTTCAAACCCCCATATCTCTCTCCTGAAAACTTCTGCAAGGTTCACTCTCTCAATCAGGATTACCCCCAGACTTTTTCGCCTACTGTCCCCTACATATTCTTCAGATACCAGTATAGATATTTCCTGTGGGAAACCTGTCTTCCACCAACACCCCCCCAAACACCTGTGTCAGTACCACTTGCCACTGCTCCCTTCTACCCTGCACTGTTGCCCCAGCAGCCCATATCGTAATGGCTTGTTTGCCTGTCTTTCTCTTCCAGACCCAGAGCTCTGAGGGGTCACAGGATGTGTATTATTAAGCACCAGGCACATGGTGGGCACTCAATAAATATTTATTGCTTTCTTTCTCTCCCCTCTGTTTTATTGGCATTGATCACATTAGCCAGTTAGTTCCTCTCAAACATGTCTCTAGTGTCCCCTGGCTCACTGCTCCCCTTTTGTCTCCCTCTCAAGTTCTCTTCTCCTTGTCACTCTTAAAAAGGTGTTTCAGACTCATGCCATGAAATGTCACTTCAAAATATTTGACAAAAAAACAGAGAGAAGCTTAGTGTTGTTTTTCTTCCCTCAACTCTTGTAGTGACAGGGTAAACTAAGCAGGCAGTGGATTTGAGTTGCCATGGTAACTGATAACGGGCTAGTCCTTCCACTTTCTTTGCAGGGGGGAATCATATCTCTTTTCCTAAACTAGCAAAAGATGAGGATTTATCCTACCATCCACAAGATACTTAAGAGCCTAAAGGACTCATTCTCAATTACCTAGTGCTTTCATATTATTCTGGGGACTCTTTGCTGCTGGTCAAAATTGTTCATCAGAATTGACACGTGTCACTGGTGCCATTTTCTTGGTCACTCTGGTACTGTACAAAGACTTGACAGGAAAAAATTATAAACGGTTTGACACAAGGGGTTTGGAGAAAGAAATGTGTGTGTGTGTCTGTGTGTGCACAAGTGCACAGACACACACACATTTGTTTGTGGTGGGGGATAGGAAAAAGGGAAGCTATGTTTCACATTTGTGTCCTAGTTGAACTACATTAGATTTAATAACTCAGGAACTCTCTGAACATGAGGTCCTAGCTGTAACGATCAAAAGAAGATTCTCAGAGGCCTAGGATGTGTGTACATCCCTCTAATTGGCTATATGTGTAGGAGTTAAAGACATTGCTCGTAGAGTCTTGACTCTAAGTAGGGCAGACATATTTTCAATTCTTAAGTTAAAGGAAGAAAAGGATCTTTACATAAACTGGCATGTGTGAATGCAAGAAGATAAAGATAATCTAGAGATAATTCAAACTCTAGGGGACAGGTACCCCAACTTTTTGTTCCAGGAAAAGGAAAAAAAAAGGATTCCTTCCATTTGTAGAGCCTTTAGATTTCCTTGGGTAGTTTCTCATCAGGGTTCTAATACTATGAGGTAGGCATGGCAGATCACCTGAAGTCCAGAGAGGCCAAAGGTTGCAGAGGAATCTTGTGGCAGACTTAGTCAGAATTCAGGGCTGCAAATGTGTAATCCAACAATTACCCCACTTACCATACAAGGATTCAGTTTCAAGAGAATGGATCTTCTCCCAGAAGCCATCTTTTTTTGCATTTCTCCTCCACTGGTCATAACATAAATATTTATGACAAAAGTCTCTGGGGCTAGACATTTAAGTGCAAGAATGCTAGGTAGTCTTCCAGGAGATTCTTTCTACAGAGTCTGGACGGTGTTGTGAGTTGAGTTTATTGCCTCTGATATAATCTCATTTAGTCCTCAAAGCAACTCAATGTGTTCAGTACTAATGTTATTCTTGTCTTTAAAAGGAAATAGAGAGGCTCAGGAATGTTAGATTCCTTCCCAAGTTCGAGGAGTTAATGACTTGTGGAACCAAACAGGAAGAGAAAGGAAGGAAAGGAAGAAAGGGAAAATATTATTGTTAAATATTCTACCTTCCAAGCTCTGGACCCTCTGCTAGGCACTTTCAAATGCAGTATTTGATTTAATTTCACAGCTTTCTTGTGAGCAGGGCATTTGCTGTAAGCACGAGGAAACTGAAGTTCAAAGAAGTTTAAAAAATTGCATTCTGGAGATCACACAGCAAGTAAGTAACAGAGAGGGAACAGCAGTCCAGCTCTGCCTGGTTAGGGAAAACCTGTGCTCTTAACCTGTACATGATGTTGCCCCCTGCATATAGCATGACTGACATCAGTTTTGAAAGATTGCATGAACACTGTGCAACAACTTTAGTACCAAAAGAAGCCTGAAAACATGTTCTGGATATGGGGAGTAAGAACACAAAATTTCTCAAACAGGGTCTGACCAATGTTCTAGCATGTTCAGGGTCATGGACCCAGAGTTGTATTGGTGAAGGAAATGGCATTCACCACCAATTTCACCAACAATTAGCTGTGTGATATTGGGCACATTGTCCCCATTTTTCCATACGTAAAATGTGGTGGTTAGACTAGATCAGTATTGGCAGAAAGACTTCGAATCACATGCCGATGTTGATGAATTCACTGGTAGTAGCTGCATGGAACACTGTGTTGTGAAGGGTGCTGAGGGTTCACCTATGCCATGATAACCTGCTTTGGGCATTGGAGGTGGGGATGGGGGCACACATGTAATAGACTTGCCAGCCTAAGACTGAATGAGCAGTAAACATAGTTTATCATCTTTGTTTATTTGCTCAGTTTCTTGCAAAGTAATTTCTTTTTTTGATCTCTATTTGCTGCAGTGATAAATTCTTATGCTCTGCATGGATCTTTATTTTCAAGTTCTAAGAAGAACTCCTCTCCCCACAAGATCCTCACTGCAGAGTTTGCTGAACAAACTTATCTTCCTCCTCACAGCCCCAGGATAATTTCATGGATTTCAATCATTCCAAACTTTTGCTAGTATCTTTCCTGAGATACTGAAAATTTCAGTCTTCTCTTCATCATTAAATTATTTTTAAAAATGGATGGTAAAGTGGGAAGAAAAGTTTTTTAATTAAAAATTTAGAATTTTTCACTTAGGAAATCACTTTGGAAAATAGACAACTAATGTCAACATGATTTAAATATATAGAAACCACAAGCTGTGAAGTCAAGGGGGGAAGTGGGGTTTTTTTGTGAGATTAAGAGACTTCTTTGGAAAACTCAGTGAAGAAAGTGACTTTAGGGCAGAAGCTTTCAAGTGTTGGTTGAGTAACATTTGGGGTTTCTAGGAAGTACTGCAGGGCTGGCTGGAGGGGTCAGGGCTGTGTGTGGGGTTTGACCAGGTAGCCACTTGGCTTCATTATTCAACCTACATCCTTCTGTTCCTCTTATTTTCTGCTTTGGGAATTACATTTCCATGTAAGATTTAGTGTGAATAAACACAAGTTTGAAAGTTAGACATTTAGATAAATAAAAGTATTGCTTTACATAACAGCCAATTAAATTAGTGAACCCATTAGACTAAGCAGTGTTGCTGTGGATGCTTAAGACAGAATCATTGATTCAAAAAGCACGGATCATTTTCTGAAGGATAAGCCAAAAAAGATAGCTTCCGGAGGAAGATGTGTTTATCTAACATTACAGTGAGTAAACATTGTGCCCCCTTCTAGCACACATACCGTGGGTGGATCTCAGGATGATAAGTCTAAATTCCTAGCCTTGAAATTGTACTTGCATAGATGGCACTCTGCTTGTACCAAGTCCCCTTTCTAGAAGCACCCTTGCTGTTTACATGAAAAATAGCATGGTTGTTCCTGAGCTGGTAGGAGGACTAAAGAAGTAGCAAGTACTCCGAATCAATTAGTTTTGATTTACAAAGCAGCATCACTGGCATACATGATAATTAAAATCTCACATTAGTTATTATTCTATTTTCTTTGCTGAGTCACACAAACGTAGAAGATGTCATTCTTACTGTAATCTGAAAAATATTTGGGGTTTCTTGGAAATCCTGAAGGGGTGGCTATTAGGAAGAGAAGTCGTTTTAAAACCAAAGGACACAGGTTTTTTTTTTTTTTTGAGTTGGAGTCTCACTCTGTCGCCTAGACTGGAATGCAGTGGCCG
>NW_007253531.1:627833-646784 GCF_000164805.1 Carlito syrichta
CCCGGCTGATTTTTGATTTATTGTAGAGATGAGGTCTGCTGCCAGGCGGGTCTCAAACCCGTGGGCTCAGGCAATCCACTCACCTCAGCCTCCCCAAGGCACGGGATTACAGGCTGAGCCACCGAGCCAGGCTGACAGAAGGTTTTAAATGAACAATGCCTACCATTTCTCCACTGCCTAATATGTGGCAGATGTTATAATGAATAAATGCACAATAATCTGAGGGCAGCTAACATTTACTGAGTCCTCATCTTATTCCAGGTACTGCTGCAAATGTTTTACCTGAAGTAATTAATTTAACTGGGATACAAAGCTTATGAGCTAGATGCTGTTATTAAATGCTGTTATTAACTCTATTTTGTAGATGAGGAAACTGAGGCACAGAGTGTTTCAAAGTAAGTGACAAGGCCAGTATTGAAATGTAGACTGTCTGGCTTCAGATCCCATGATCTGAACCACCATACTATTACTTCTTATTGTCCAAGATTCTTTAAAGAAAATATTTTATGAATCCCTTACAACGACTATCCTACGTCACAAAAGAGAAAACTCAGGTTCGCAGAAGTTAAGAAACTTGTCCAAGGTGATACAGTTAGGAAATTAAAAAATGGGCTTTGAGTCCAGATGTGAGTACAAAGTTTGTGGTAATTTCTACCATAGCAGGTAGACTCTCAGGTATAATATAAATTATAGCCATTTACTATTTAATATGTAGAGATATAGAGAAAACTGATGTCAAAATGATAAAGATCTGTCAGAAGCATCACCATCATCTTCCCAAACGATGTCCATGTAAATGCCTAACTCTCAAATACTTGCTTAATGTATACTAAAGAAGTAGTGACTGGGAACTAAATCTGTCCTGATGAATTGTAGCCTTTATGTGCTTAGGATTTCACTGATCATTGGTCAGGAAAGAGACACTGAAAAGTCAAAACAAATAAGCTTGCAAAGACACACAGTCAGTGGTACAATAACAATGTGAAATGAGACTTAAGGATGAGGTATGACAAGGGTCTGTGGAAATGAAAGATGTGCTCAGACACTGTCTTTTGGCAGATTGGGACTCAGATGACCTCTGAGCTATGCCTTGGAGTCTAAAATGATTGGTGTAATTCAATCCATACTTAAAAATGAAGATTTCCCAAGACGAGGCCACCAATGTCACCAATGTGCGATATCTTAGTAATTGTTGTCTTTTTAGTTTCTCATGATTAGGCAGGCTTCTCACCGAATGGCTGTACCAGCAGAACTTTCTAAGCAATGACAGGGGTTAGGAGCTTTCAGGGACTGGCACTAGAGGAAGAAGGCACTCATATGGACACTGTAGTTAGCACTACAGTACAGAAACAGGAAACCAGAGGTCACCAAATTCTGCCCTTTATTTCATGCTATTTTATTTTACTTTATTTCATTGTTCTACAGTTTCACTGAAGTATTTTTGAAGTACAGTGCATTACACATAGTCATGCATTGCTTAACAATGGGAATATGTTCTGAGAAATGCATTATTAGGCAATTTTGTCTGTGAAAACATCATAGAATGTGCTTACACAAACCTAGATGGTGTAGCCTACTACACACTTGGGCTCTATGATGTAGCTTATTGCTCCCAGCCACAAACATGTACAGTGTGTTCCCAAAATGAAAATTGTAAGCAGGTGAAACATCATGATCAGTTTTCTAAACACCAAATGGTCAGTGTATCTAAACATAGAAATGGTGTAGAAAAAATACTGTATTATAATTTTATGGGACACTGTCATATACGCAGTCTCTTGACTAAAATATTATGCAGTTCAAGACTGTATTTAAAGCACACTATTTGATGAGTTTTGATATGGGTGTACATTCATGAAATAATCATGACAATCAAGATAATGAACATATCCATCACCCCAAAAGTTTCTTTTTGCCCCATTATGATTCCCCATTCATTCCCATTCCTGTCTCCCAGGAAACCACTGGTTTACTTTCTGTTCTATAGGTTATTTTCATTATTTAAGGTTTTTTATTTTTATTTTTTGGTGTGTGTGAGAGTCTGGCTTCTTAGACTCAGTATAGTTATTTGGAGATGGACCTATATTATTGTATGCATCGATAATCCTTCCTTTTTTTTTTTTTGAGTTGGAGTCTCACTTTGTCACCCAGACTGGAGTGCAGAGGCCGCTCCAGGCCACCACAGCCTCGGCCAGCTGGGCTCTAGCGATCCTTCCATCTCAGCCTTTCAAGTAGCTGGAACTACAGGTGCGCACTACCATGCCCAGCTAATTTTTGATTTATTGTAGAGATAAGGTCTCACCAAGTTGCCCAGGTGGGTCTCAAACCGCGGGCTCAGGCAATCCACTCACCTCAGCCTCCCAAAGCGTGGGATTACAGGCTGAGCCATCGAGCCCGGCTTAATTCTTCCTTTTTTATTGCATAGATATACTGCAATTTATCTACTTACCTATGGATATACATTTGGGTTGTTTACAGTTTGGGGCTGTTATCAATAAAGCTACTCTGAAAATTTGTCTATAAGTCTGGGTGGATTTTTCTCTTTGTCAATAAATTCTTAGCAGACTAATGGCTTTGTTCAATAGTGGGTGTATGTTTAGCTTTTTAAGAAGTGGCCAGGTTGTTTTTCAAAATGGTTTTACCATCTTACGTTCCTACTAGCTGTGTATGAGAGCTCTAGTGATTCCACATCCTTGCAATACTTGGTTTGTTAGTGTTTTAAATTTTTAGTCATTCTAGTGGGTTGTAGTAGTACCTGATTGTGGTTTTAATTTGCATTTCTTTATAGACTTAAGATGTGTCACATCGTTTCATGTGTTTGTTTGCCATCTGTAATTTTTTTGGTGATGTGTATGTTCAAATCTCTTCTGTATTTTTTAAATGATTGTTTGTCTTACTATTAAGCTGTATGAGTTCTTTACATATTTTAGGTATACGTCTTTTGTTAAATATATGTCATGCAAATATTTTCTCCAAGTCTATAGCTTGCTGTCTTTTGAAGTGAAAAGTTTTCATTTTATAAAACTTGAATTATTTATTTATCTATTTATTTATTTTCACAGTTCACATTTTCTTGTTGCATTTAAGAAAACTTTTGCCAAGTCCAAGGTCACTAAGATTTTTCTTAAGAAGTTAGGTTTATTTTACATTTTGATTTAATTTTTTTTTGTTTATGATGTAAAGTCAGGTTCAAGATGAATTTTTTTGTATATGACTATCCAATTGTTCTAGCACCATTTGTTAAAAAGATCATCTTTTTCCCATTGAATTGCTGTGTGCCTTTGTCAAAATCATATGTGTGGGTTCACTTCTGGATTCTCTTCTTCTCTATTGATCTGTATGCATAGACTTTTATTTGACATGAAAGTAGTCATGCTTTCTTTTGAGGCCCTTGCTTGTGGGAATCTTTTTATTGGCTTTAAAAGTTGACATGACCTAGTCAAATGACAGTAGAAGAGAAAAATCTGTACCTGGGTAGGGAGAGTAGCATGTTAGGTTAATGTTCACCAAAGTACACATTTTGTAAGAGTAAAGGCATTATCTGTATTATTTCACCTTTATTTCCAATTAATGGAAAGATTAGATGTGATAGAGTTGGAAGATAACTGGAATTGGAACCAAGTAATGTCAGATCTAGTGCTAGGTAGTTCACTTAGCCTTCAAAACCTATTTTTAGAAAAGTGAAATATTAAAATATTAAAATAAATAGATAAAGGGAGATGAGAGAGCCTGGATGGTAAGGATAACAGCATATATAGGGTAGAGGGGTAAGACCTATCATTATTGTTCTCTGCAGATATATACAGTCTAATGCAGAATGTAATTCAATTTGCCTTGTGTGGCTTCAGAATAGGATTTCTCAATGTCAGCACTAGTGACATCTTAGGCTGGATAATTCTTTGCTGGGGGTGGGGGAGTGGTGCTGTCCTGTGCATTGTAAGGTGTTTAGCAATATTCTTGGCCTCTACCCATTAGATCTCAGTAGCATCCCCACTACCAAATGTGGCAGCCAAAAATGTTTCCAGATATTGCCAAATGTCTACTCTGGCAAAATCACCATTGTTGAGAACCACTGCTATAGAGGGTACAAAGAGTATCTGGTGCAGTTAGGCAATAGGGAAACAATATTTTCAATATCAAGGGGAATTTAATCAAGGTCAGACTTACCAGTGGTAGAATCGAGCTATCTTAGGTGGGAATGGTAGAAAGAGTGAATATTCTACTTTTATAAGCCAACAGTAGGGAGTTATTCATCACAGTAGGTATCTAAACACTGAACAGATAAAGTAGGTAAAACTTGTCCTTTCTTTTTTTTTTTTTTTGAGTTGGAGTCTCACTCTGTCACCCAGACTGGAGTGCAGTGGCCGCTCCCGGCCACCGCAGCCTCGACCTGCTGGGCTCCGGCGATTCTTCCACTCACCTCAGCCTCCCAAAGGTGCGGGATTAAAGGCTGAGCCACTGAGTCTGGCAACCTGTCCTTTCTAAGCCCCAGTTTTCTTATCTGTAACATGAGTATAACAAGGCCAACACCACAAGTTCCTGTGAAGATTAACTTAGATAATGAACATGAAGCTTTCTGAACAGAACCTAGCACATGGTATATACTTGATACATGGTAGATATTGTTATTGTAGAGGCAGAAACATGCACTTCAGAAATACATCCTCACATCAGAAAGTTTTTACCCCATCCATTGTCTTCTTGGTTCCTCTGCAAGGGAAGAGAAAATGCTTATCCAACTGATCAAAACATTGGCATGAACCGCTAGCCTCTCTCTCTTCTGATTCCATGTCCCCAGGTGGGTAAGTGGACTTAGGCCTCTCTTAGGCCCGATCATCCCTCTTTTCCTAGAGGCATGTTTTGGACTACTACGGCCAATATTTAGACAGAGAGAACAGGGAGAGAGGGCATGTAAGTAGATTAATTTAGGTCTCAGTAAGCCCTGTGAGTCAACCCAATTTTTTTTTTTTATCAGAGCTTTGCAGCATTTTTCTCAGCTATCAATAATGTAGTACTTTCCATCTCTTTTCTGTGCCAGTCATTGTACATGTTTTTTTTGGAAAACCACAAAGCAGTAGGATGAATAGCAGCTGGATTTGGGCCTCTTAGGATCTTAGACTCTGTAACTTCAAAATAACTGTCAAATCAGAAATCCAATCCATAATAAATTGTTAGATAATCATTAGAGCTCCTTTCGAATCACAAAAAAAATATGATTTAAGATTCTAGAAAAGGTTAGACTTGCCTTTTATGGTCCTTTCAAGCTCTAATGATTTTCTCTGAATTTGCCTTATTATCTGACTTTGAATCAAATTCTAAGCACAGACACCATTAAATATTTTGTACCCTTCATGATAAGGAAAGCCCTGCCTGGTATCTGTCTGGTGGATCAATCTAATTATAATTTTTTCAAAGTCTCTTCTGGAATGACAATTCACATTTTAAATAACACCTTAGTCCTTAAGTCATCTCACGAAAGAAACACAGGTAAACCCAGTAACGTATCCAGAGGCTGTAGCCAAGATAATAAGAGAATAACTTTGTCACCCATGAATGAGGCATCTGTAATTATCTTTCACTGAATGTCCAAAAAGAAAATAAAACAGCCAGTTTTTTCCTTTGTTTTTTTAAAAGAAAAGTATTGTTATTTCTTGATGTGCTGTACTGAACTTAGTAAGGCATGGGTGAGTATCTGGGGTCTTTCAAAATCTGGTCTTTCCAAATCTCAGAGTTTCTATTATATAGACGCCTATAGCAATAGTCTGTGAAAGAATAGTCAGTATGTCTGCACCCAGAGAAACATTCATCCGTCCACTCTTCTCTGTGCTCTCTCCAACCATCTCTTTTCACCCCCTCCAAGAATAAACATTTTGTTCTTCACCTTCCATCTTCACCAAAGACTAATTATTTTCCTTTTCAGAAATTTTCCTCCGGAGAGGAAATCCAAACATTGTTCCTATTTTCCTTAAATTATGTTTCCTCATTTTCACTCTGGTTCTGTTCCAGGATTTGCTTGTTAATAGGAATGCTGGAGTCCTTCCATGACTCTGACATTTCCATAATAGCCCACTACCAAGAAGCAATGTCTATGTCTGTACTCAGGGACTTGGACCCTGTCTGTAGCATTTTGCAAATATTCTCAGAATTGTATGCTTAGCGAATGGAGAAAAGGACCAGCAGCTTTAGTATATGGCTCCCAGATTCTGTACTTCAAGGGATCAAATTAAGCAAATTAGCAGCCTGAACACCTTGCTACTCTTAGAACATAAGTCAGCACCTCCACTTACTAACTGCTAGAAGACACTTTACAAACACTTGTAACAGCGGCATTGTATTTCAGTGAAAGGAGGTGTGACTGGGTTTTAAATTGAGTGTGTGTGGTTTGAAATAATCAATAATTGATCAGGCTAGAATCCTTGTTTTCCCCCAAAAGCTTGCTTCCTGGATATGCTTAAATATGCAGTACCCCAAATAAAAGGCACTATGACCACTCCCAACATCCCAATGGGCAAAACAAGTAATTTCTGCTGCCTAGGCCAAGGTTCCCATCTTTTTGGATTATATGCAACAGTGAAATTTTCATATAAGTTTGGCAGCTGATCTATGACTGCCAAGTTTTTACTTCTCCAGTTGAGATTCTTAAAAAATAATCAAAAACAAAGCCAATAAACTGCTTTCTCACCATGGTTTTATTTTGTTAAAAATGTTAGGAAGGATATGGTCTTTAGAATAAACAACCATTCATTAAATAAGTTTAACTGCATGAAAAACAGACTATATCATTGTCTTTATTTTTCTTATTTTGTTGCAGATGTGACTTGCAGGCACAAGGGTGCTATTTCACATATAAACACCTTTATCCAGATCAGGGTAAAGGCAGCTGGGGTTTGATACCTGACCCCACTGTCTTTGGGGGGTTTTTCAAGCTTGGTGGATAAGTTCTAGGCTCCCAGGATCATCT
Organism: Carlito syrichta; assembly: GCF_000164805.1. Classification (NCBI taxonomy): domain Eukaryota; kingdom Metazoa; phylum Chordata; class Mammalia; order Primates; family Tarsiidae; genus Carlito; species Carlito syrichta. Next base: position 634,795 of record NW_007253531.1, read on the forward strand.
GGGTAAATATTATCTCCTCTGAATTTTCATTTTTCCTGTAGCACTTGAGAGGTCAGAGCAAGCCCTGCTTTGGACAACCCAAGAAAAGCAGATCTTTTTGACTGAACACTCTCAATGTGTCAGGCACTGTGCTTAATGCTTACCTATATTTTAATCCACAAAAAGAAACAAGAGAGATATTTTTATTCCTCTTTTCCAAATGAGGAGACTGTGCTTCAAAGATGTTAAGCAACTTGTCTGAGTTCACAGGGCCATTTAATAGCAATTCTGGGATTTGAGCCCAAGTCTATCTGACTCCAAAGTTCTCAATTTGGAATTAAATATCTATGGCCATAAAACAGATGACAACTATTACTTTAGTAGAAGTAAAAAATGACACTTTGATTCTAATATGACAGGGGGGAGTTGTGTGCTCAGAAAACCCCAAATAACATGTTTCCCTGACTGATTCTGGTCCTGAGAATATTAGAATCTTGATTATTTCCCATAAATCTTGGCTCCCTAACACAGCAGTTTAATTCTGGATTCTTGCTATGCTGATGTCTGTGGATATGTCTTAATCTTTGTAAATATGATAATCACAGGAGAAAGTTGTTGTTTTTCCACTATGAACAGACAGATGTAAACTTGGTATCCTTGGTAACTTTGCCACTTTTTCCCTTAAAGACTTGTGTTTTATGTTTGGTGAGTCCAACCTTCTGAAGTCTGACTCCCTTGCATTCCTTGCAAGTAAACTTTCTCTCTCCTGAATGTTTCTGTCTCACAGTCTGTTTTTGTCACTGCACAGTTTTCCAGAATCTGTTCCTTTGCCTTACCAGATGCTGATCTTTCCCCTCCCCCAGCTCTTTCACCAGGTACACAAGTCTCTTCCATTTCCTCTGTTCAGGCCACTCTACCCTGGGTTCTTGGTCATTATTGTCATTGCCATCTCCTTCCTTCTCTTCCTCCCATCATTACTGCTATTTTAAAGCACTGATCCATTTCAATGCCTAGAATTTTGCTAAGTCCTTTATACTTTTTGCCTCCATTAATCCTAATTATTTCTAGAAGTCATGTAGCATTGCCATAATCATTCTCATCTGGTTAAAAGAGAAAACTGTGGTTTAGACAGATTATGCTATTTACCTAAATTCATATGGCTGGAAAATGGTGAAGCCAGGAACGTCAGCCAGGCCCATCCCAAACCCATGCTTTTAACAGCCTTATATACCTTTCCTCTTTATCTGGAAGACTTCCCATTATTTCTCTGACTAGCCATACATCATGGTCTAAAGCAAAGTCTTTCTCACCTGCCAGGGCCATAGAGAATTCCTTCTCCTTTCAACATTTAATCAGTACTACCACATAAGGCATTGTTCTGTTTTATATCATTCGCTACTCACTACAACTGCCCTGTCTCCTTAGCTAAAATGTATACTAGCTGGGATCCCACAGGCTTGGAGGATATAATTAGGAAAAATATAAGCCAAATAAAAGCATCCCAGCTTCATAGGTAGTGAACATACTGACAGATGGAATTTTCCAGCAAGTTACCCAGGGTGGGGTTCCCAAAGCTTTGAGGCCATCCAGAAGGAAGGATTCAGGAAGCCATGGGCCTCAGTGGTCTGGCAATATGGCTTCGGCTGGCTTATTATTCATCCTTTTTTTCCACAAAAGCTTATTGAGCACATAAGCTATGCAGGACACTGTGAGAGATATTGGGGATACAGGGGTAATTAAAGCAGTGCTACAGGTGATATCTGCAAAACTGGAGTCTCATTCTGGAGTTGGCTGGCCAGGAGTGGAAAGTGAGAGGTGTTCCCAAGCCATGGAAGCACAAGTGTGCCTGAGGCTACCTTGACCCTCTCCTGCCACATTTGCCTACTTCTCGGTGCCAGATGTATACTTCCTGCTGCACATGAAAAGGCAGAGGCTCATTAAATGAGATTGGAGCCATACACGACACATTTGTTTACCAGAGGAGGTAAAGGGATCATTTAAATCTCAGGCAGATTTCATTGTCTTTATGAATTCAGTTCCTTCTTAGAGCCTCAGCTCTCTTCCATCTCCCCTGAAAGGTTTCAAAGACTGCTCTGGTGCCAGTCCTCTCTTCTAACTGTGTTTGTTATAAAGATTGACAGGAGAGTGAAGTGTGCATTGCATAAGAAGCAGCACAGAGTACCTGGAATTGGGATGGGGTTCACATTTCGCAAGTGCTATATGTTCTACAAGGCCCACGCAATTGCTCTATTAAATTGAATGACTGCAGTCTCCATCTGCACTCGTAATCTCCACGTAGGCTGGGCGCCTTTACCGCCACTAGCCTGCAGGTGTGCAAATAAGCACTCACAGTCCATACCAGATGTCAGGGCCTAATTAAAATATAGAATGAAAGTGCTCTTCCCTAGGCACTGAGCAGGCAGCGCTGTGGTGCTTCTTGGGACAGGAAGCGGCACAGGCAGAAAATTTAATTCTAGTTGTAGAAGCAAATGTCTGCAAGAAATCCACCTCCTGAGAACCACTTAGCCGGAGTGGAAAGTCAAAAGGAAACCATCTCCTCTTGTTCGACATCATTTTCAGTTGGTTGCCATATTACAATGAGTATTGCTATTTTTCATGCCAAAGGCAGAGACTCAGAGTGAGGAATCCCAGCTTGATTTTTCAGATCCTGGAGTCCAACTGCCCCGATTATGAACATGTTGTACAGTTCATAATTTTGGTCTAAGGGGATGCCGTGACACCTGGATTCTGAGCAAAGTTCTGGAGGTTTATGAGAAAGGAGTAACTTCAACTAAATAATATATAAAGAGAAGTGGGAGGAGATAATTGCCTTTTAAAGCCCATAGGAGTACAAGCTTTGGGTGACAATAAAAGTTTATAATCACTTAAGAATTTTCCAAGGTTTTTCTTCACCTCTTTTCCCCGCTGTGTTCTTTCCATTTTTTTCTCTGTGTCTCTTTCTCTCTGTCTCTGTCTGTCTTTCTCTCTAGATGCTATTTGCCACACTTACTCTACATTTTTGCCTTTCCTTCTCTATTCTTCTCCTTCACCCCACCCTACCTCCTCACTTGCCTCCTCATTGCCCTCATCCTTTTTGTTGTGTTGTGGAAAACATGGGCCTTAGAATTACAAATGTCTGAGTATGAATTCTGGCCCTGGCATATTTTCATTTCGTTTTAACTGAACACATTTTTTTCCCCTAGGCTTAGTTTACAAATCAGATGAATTGAATTCCAAGGCGCTCTCTCAAAAACCAAAATTAAATTATTTAAAATATGGGTAGCTCTCAATTTATTTCCTCAGGGACCCTAAGGAACACTCTTTTTTTTTTAAAAGAGGGCTTTCACATTCTATTGCAGCATTTCCCAGTGTGTGATATGTTTATCTCTAGTGCTACACATGGTAATTTTGGTCATTACATTTTAATTTTAACAGCAAAGCATTTATTATAACATAATCTTAGAAAAAATGAAACAAGCACATCAAAACCATGATTTCATAGGTAAGAAAAAAAGTTGATGTCAAGACTATGAAGGAAACCATGGAATATGGTATGGCAAAAATCATGGCAGTGTTACTTAAATGAAGGTGTTAAAGTTTTAGAAAGAAAGTATTGTAGCTATTCACATACTCAGCATATACTGAGTGGACACCATATACTAGGTCTACACTTATGTTATTATCTATTCTTTTTGTCACCCCCTTTAAGGTTGCCGAGGCTCTGAGTGCTTTATACATTTGCTGAAGGAGATAGAACTAAGATTGAATCATGGCTCTGACCTCAGTTACGAAGTCACATACCTTACAACTCAACACAATACCCTTAAAAATATACACATTGCTTGCATGTGGTTAGTTTGAAAGAAATGACAGATGCTCATTGGCATAATTACTTAAGTGAAACATATCCTAAAACTCTTGTATCAGCCTTTTGAAGTAAACATTCATCTTTTTTCTTTCATAGGTGATAAAATAGGCATGAAAAGATTGACTTACATCTGGTACCGAGGAGTCTTCCTCCTAAATAATAATAATACAGTATCATTAGCATCTTTAACTTTTATTCCTGCTAAGTACAAGCTGAAAGGTCTTATGTGTTTCACAGTATAATTTTAAAACAATGAATATAATCTTTAAATAACTATTTTATAAGCTGTACCTAAAAGGTAAGTCATTCCTGTTGTTTTATTGTCCCATTTTGTTTTTAATACATATCTTTATTTTAAGTTTTAAATATATATTTAAAAGACACAGCATGATGTTTTGATCTACATGTATGTGGTGAGATGCTTATTACAGTCAAGCAAATTAACATAACCATCATCTAACACAGTGCCATTTTTAGTAAGAACTCCTAAATCTGCTCTCTTAGCAAATTTCTAGCAGATAATACAATATTATTAACTATAGTCTTCATGTTGTACTATAACTTTTTTTCCCAACTTGCTTTGCTGCAAGCCAGAGTTGATGAGAAAATGTAGTAGGAAGAATTCTCAGATGGTTCCCCAAGACTTCTGGTCCCTATTTTATACATGTCATCTCCCACTCATTCAATTAAATACCATTCTAGGTATTTCAGGGTAAAGGTTTGGCAGATGTACTTAAGATGCCGAAGCAGTTGATGTTAGATAGAGAGGTTGATCTGGAAGAACCTGACTAGTCAGGGAGCCCTCAAAGCACTCTTCCTGCCAGAAAGACTCAGAGTGTGACAGGTAGACACTTAGGTTGCTCCCATAACTTGGCTATTGTGAGTAATGCTACAATGAACATGGGAGCAGAGATATCTCTTCAACATCCTGATTTCAATTTTTTTGGGTAAATACTGAGAAGTGGGATTGCTGGATCATATACTAATTCTGTTTTTAGTTTTTTGAAAAACCTCCAGATAGTTTCCATAATGACTGTAGTAATTTACATTTACAATAACAGTATATAAGTGTTCCCTTTTCTCCATAAGCTCTTCTTAATACTATCCTCAGATTATGATTGAAATATGTGTCTTCCTTTTTGGGTTTGTGTGTCAGGTTTGCTTTTCTGATCTTTTCATTTTTTTTCCTGGGAACTATGCCTGTCATTCAGGAAGCCAGCTGGAGATGGTGTCTAGAGATGTAGCTGTGATTCCCAGACTCTGGTCTTGTGTCCTAAAAAGTCAGTCTTCCCTGGGGCAGGTCAGGGATGTTTTAGCACTCAGACAGAGCCCCAAATATCCCTGGATTTGTGATTCTAAATGAAACCCACAGTGTAAGTCCTTAGGGAGAAATCTGTTGATGGCTCTAAATAGCTGCTAACATGTGGTATACTGGAACTTTGTGAACCACACATAAGATAATCAGCCACAAAACGTCATGTTCTTTCCTTGATTTTGTTGTGCTGACTTGGTGAGAAGGTTAATAGATTGGAAATTAGAAAAACTGAGGGTGTGTTTGTTCTTGTTGTCATTATCATCATTTTCTAATTAGTTCTGTGGCTCTGTGAACTTCAGGTTGCTTATCTTCTCTAGAGCATGGGTTAGAGGCTCCCCACAGTCCTTCTAAGGACTGATGCTAACCTGGCTTTTTAAGAATCACCCAAGGAGCTTAAAAAAATAGAGAAGCCTGATTCCTTAGCCTCAGTGATTTTGAAAAATAGTTGTGGTCTTGACTATTGGAAGCACATTGTTTTGTCCTAGTCAGACACTGTAATGACTTATTAAAGGAACGAGGAGTTCTATGAAGCTGAGAGCCTGAAAACAGTCTATACGGGCAGGAAGTCTGAGGCCTAGTTACATGCATTTTTTAGAAGGCATCTCATGATGCTGATATTCAGTCAGATTTGGGAATCTTTGGGTAAGGTAGTTTCTGGGGTCATTTCTAGCTGTGTTGGAATGATGCTAATACTACTAATGAGAACGCCCATTTATTCGGCTAAATACTTTTTGTGCTGTTTGTTAGGTGCATAAGCAGCTCCTCCTTATAGCTGAAAAATTATAGACTTGGAGCAGTTAATATTTTTCCCAGAAGGCACAGCTAGAAATGGCAGATCTAGGCCTTGGACTCGATTCTATCTGACTCTGTCTGACTCTTGACCACCCAGTTTATTCTTCAGCAATGTAGGGGCAAGCTCTGGGTTAGACAGTGTCAGGGAACATCCTGTTTCTGTTCCAGTGAGCAGTCACAGACAGGCAGACATTCCTATCCTGGGTAGATGTTCCTATCCTGAGCAGCCTGACCTCCTAGGTCTTCTGGCTGCAGAATCTGTCTAGGTAAAAGCATAGCATTTCCATTAGCAACAATAAAAGCTCTTTTATAAAAAAAAACCAATATGGTGACTCTAAAGGCTCTTGGGTAATTTGCCAGTGTAAGGACTCATGTAATCTTTTGTGGAGTTATAACTTTTTTCCTCCTCTGTTTATTCATATACAGACTCCTGATTTAGTGTTTTCCTCTGCAGGTAGGAAAATGCAGCAGACTTTCCTAAGGGCTCTAATTGAGGATGATGTTTTCTTCTGCTGTGGTTCATTAGAAGCTTTTCTAGTGTTGCCCCAGGAGGTAGACATACAAAGTAAATGACATTGGTCTTCAGTTCTGCCCCACAGGAAGAGCAACTGGAGGTCCCAGCAACGTAATGACAGCTAATGAGGACTGAGTGCTCCTCGGGTTATACTGTCTGTGCAAAGTGCCTTCCATGCTTTGTAACATTTCCCCTGGAGGAGCGACTGATGTCCAAGTGTGCATTAGGAACAGAGACTTTATAGGCAGGTCTCTTAACCTGTCTGGATATTCAGAATTTGTACCCATAAAATGAGTTAAAAATACCTCATGTCCCCTCCCTTGGTCCATGAGGCTCAAAGGAGACACACTATTTGCAAGCCATAGGCAAAGGATGATGCCCTTTTCCAAGACCTGGCTCTATTAACTGTGCCCTGCCTCCTGGGCACAGTCCCTGACCATTATTTATGCTTTTCTGAGGTGATGATCATCTAACTTGGAAGGCAGGAAGAGACTTGATCCATGAAAAACTTATTGCTTTAGATTTTTAAATTCTGACTTGGAAACGAAGACAGACTTAGTCTTCGTTTTTGCTGGGTGTTGTGTTTTGCAAGTAACACAGACATAAACTTAGGCTCCAGCTGTGTGGGGCTTTGTCTGCTTGTGAAGGGCAGGGCCTGTTTGTTTTCTGCAGGGAGCGTCTCTTTTCTGCCTTGTTTTACTCCCAGTTAACAATCTCACAGTGTCTTATAGTTTCACAGAACCTCCCTCACTGGCTGATATCTGTGAGCCATGAATAAAGACAGCAAATGGGGAAAAATCATGCTGGCGGGATTTTACTTATGCCAGCATCACTGGCTCCCTGGACACACCAGGCGCCTGTGGAGATTCAGATGAATCTTCTGAATCAGGGAGGCAGAACTGAAGTTTGTTTGACTCCTTTGAACACAGCGCTCTCCTGCACGCGCTCTCCGTGCAGGCCAGCAGAAGTCACCAGGCCATGGCTGTGTTTATCTGCCAGACTCCTGGGCTTTGCTCTGGCCCATGTCTCCCAGGCTGTGCCTGTCTGTACACAGCCAAGTCAAACTCCATTTTCAGGGACTGAAGGGGGCCAGTATCTGGCACTGGCCAACTTAATTAAGCTTAACCTTTGATATAGGGTCCTTGAAAATGCAACTAAGGAGGGTTAAGGAGAGTAGATTTAATCAGCGTAAGTCTCGAAGCCTAATTTTAATTTGATAGCATCCAATTTCTTTATTTCCATGACTAAACATCTCTTCTAGTATTTTTAAACCTCTGAGAGTAACTATAGAAGCTCAGGGTACACAAAAACAAGACACATCTGTGTGTGACTAGATGAAGGCTACAGAATGGTATAGACTTTTTGTTCTAGCCCCAATCCCAGTCCCAAGTCATCCTGACTCCTTTAAACAATATAATGGACTGTTTTTAGCATGCTTCCTGGGTTCAAATCCCAGCTGCACCATTTTCTAGAAACATGGAGTCAATGAGTTATGTGCCTTATGCAAGTCTCATATTTTTAATCTGTAAAATAGGGATAATAATTGTAGCTTCCTCACAGGGCTTCTGGAGAGATTAAAATGAGCATTTAATAGCACCCAGCAAATATTAGCTATCTTGGTTACTGTCAAGTATATCCGGGGCATTTCCACTAGGTGCACTGGGGTAGGTTTACAAAGGGACTCGATGGTAGGCATGTCAAGGAGTCTCATGGCATCACGTTAGGCTGGAAACTCCATGAGGGCCACGGTTGTGCCTTACTCATTTTTTTCTCTATTTCCAGTGCTTAGAACACAGGAGGCACTCAATAAATATTTGAAGAATTAATTGAATGACCTAACTTCAAATCTCAGTTCTGCTACTTTTAGTCTTGGGCAAGTTATTTACTTTCTTGGATTCTGAGTTAGCACATTTATGAAATGGGGAGAAACAATCTTGCAAGAACAGCTATAAAATTAGTCTTCTGGTGTTTACTATCCAGGGCCAATTACTGCTCTGTTTTGTAGCTGGTATAACTTATGTTCAGAGAGAACAATAAACGTGCCAGTGTGATACAGCTACTAAGTGATGGAGATGAGGTTCTAAAACTTGTTAGACAGGTCCTGTATTCATGAATGCGTTAAGCCTCATACAGACTCTGGGATAAAATAGGAACTCACATGTAGCCTCTGCTACTGATTTTGTTGTTATTTTTAAGAATTACTTTTTCCTCATCAACAAGGGTACCTGCATTATGTTTGTATACCTAAACCTGAATTGTACCCCGTATCTTTATAATAATAAAAAAAAATTATTTTTCCTGATAATACTTGGTACAAGGGGAAGTCTCAGTCAACCTAGTCGTCTACATGCTTATAACAATATGTCTACACTTTAAAAATTTTGCCCTAGTTGGGCTTGGTGGCTCAGCCTATAATCCCGCGCCTTGGGAGGCTGAGGTGAGTGGATTGCCTGAGCCCGCGGGTTCGAGACCCGCCTGGGCAACTTGGCGAGACCTCATCTCTACAATAAATAAAAAATCAGCTGGGTGTAGTAGCGCACACCTGTAGTTCCAGCTACTTGGAAGGCTGAGGCAGAAGGATCACTGGAGCCCAGCAGGTCGAGGCTGCGGTGGCTGGGAGCGGCCATTGCACTCCAGTCTGGGCGACAAAGTGAGACTCCAACTCAAAAAAAAACAAAAACAAAAAAAATTTTGCCCAGTCAGATCTCAGAGGATGAGATTTCTGTGTGTGTGTTTGTCATTCTTGCTAGAATACTGATTTAAAAATCAAAGCAAGCATGTACTTTCAAAAGGTGATTCTGTTGAGCAACTGCTAATAATTCCCATATGCAGCCAGGAAGGCAAGAAGATGGGCAGATTTTCACACTGGGAGAGCTCTGAGTGATCTGGAAAGATGGGAATCAAACAAAATAAAGGTAGGTGTCTGAGCCAGATCCCACCTTCCTGATATGTAATGGTAAATCACAAAACTGGGAAAGTTTGAGATGGATTGGATCTTATAGGTCATCTAGTCCCAAAGAGGAAAGAGGACCAAAGAGGCAAGGATAGATATTCAGAGGTATAGAAGAGATGGTGATAATGGGTCTGCTTGAACACTCTCTACTGAGGGCACCTGTGGTTTGTGCCAGGCCAGCATTCTCTCCTGCATTTTCTGGTGGCAGGATCTTGCTTTGGGGAACCACCTACACAAGTTAAGTACATTGATCTGTGATGCTTTCCTCACCATGCTGTGCTGCTGCGGCTCAAGGCCACCTGTACTATTCTGGATAAGTCCTGCCAGATAGTGCATGGCAGTTTCTACACTTGTTTCTCAAGACTGCATTGGGAAATCAAAAAAATGGAAAATGAAGCCTTAATATCTCTCATTTTCTGGGAAAGTCATATCATGTGACTTTCCCATGTGAGTACTATTCTCTCTTAGTAGCATTGTGGGGCTTGTTCAACTAAGGTCACAAGCACTGAAGCAAAGGAAACATTGTCAGAGAATTACACAGGAGATGTACAGAAGATGGTTATAGGTTTCTCTTATTCAAGGTCACTATCCTTAACCTGGCCCTAGTAGTGACTACATGGTTCTTATACAATCAGAAAAAATCTGCTAAACACTAATAATTAAGGCCAAGTGCTTTAAAAAACAATTCTTTAGAGGACATATTGATTGCAACAAAGTTTACAAGAGTAAAATATTTAAATCAACCTAAACATCCACCTATTGGGGACTGGTTACATAAATTCTGGTGCATTTATACTACAGAATATTACATAGTCATTAAAAAGAATATTAAGAATTGTGTATGCTAATATAACACACCAACTTCAAGAAGTAATAAGTGAAAATAATCAAGATATAGACAGTGGATATAACATTTAGGTAATAAAAAATGTTATCCATATGTGTATTTGTATTTATATAGACTCTTTAAAAAATTTTAAAGATGTGGGGTACAATTCAGGATTAGGTATTCAAGTGGTCATTGTACAGGTAAAGTTTGGGCCTCCCTTTGGTCCCCACTTTGCCTGGTTTGAGATCAGTACCCTTATTGAAGTTGTGCCCCACCCATCCCCACCCCAGTAGTATCCCTCTACTGCCAGTCCCTTTCTTATAATACTATATTAAATGTTCAGAGTTCGCTTATGAGTAAGAAAATGAGGTGCTCTATTCTTTGTTTCTGTGATAGATTGCTGAGTATGACAGACTCTAAATCCATCCAAGTTGCTGCAAAGTCCATATATTTGTCCTTTGTCATGGCTGCATAATATTCCATTGTGTATATATACCACATTTTTTTTTTTTTGTTTTGAGTTGGAGTCTCACTCTGTCGCCCAGACTGGAGTGCAGTGGCCACTCCCGGCCACCGCAGCCTCGACCTGCTGGGCTCCGGCAATCCTTCCTCCTCAGCTTTCCGAGTAGCCAGAATTACAGGCGCGCGCTACCACGCCCGGCTAATTTTTTGATTTATTGTAGAGATGAGGTCTCGCCTGCCCAGGCAGGTCTTGAACCCGCGGGCTCAGGCAATCCACTCACCTCAGCCTCCCAAAGGCGTGGGATTACAGGCTGAGCCACCGAGCCCGGCTTATACCACATTTTTTATGCAGTCCAGTTTCAATGAGCAGGACAGTTGGTTCCATGTTTTTGCTATTGTGAATAGTGCTGCAATAACTATGTGTATTCAGGTATGATTTGAGTTCCTCTGGGTATATTCCCAGTAGGGGGATTGCTGGGTCATATGGAAGGTCAATGTCTAGTTCATTTAGAAATTCTCACACTGTTTTCTAAAGAGGTTGCACTAGTTTACATTCCCACCAGCAGTGTAGAAGTGTTCCTTTTTCTCTGCATCCTCACCAGCATCTGTTGTTTGTTGTATTAATGGTGGACATTCTTACTGGAGTTAGGTGGCATCTCATTGTGGTTTTGATTTGTATTTCTCTGATAATTAGTGAGACTGAGCACTTTTCCATGCATCTGTTGGATGCCCGTATATCTTCTTTTGAAAAGTGTCTATTCCTGTCTTTTACCCACTTTTTAACGGGCATTAGTACAAGACAGTTAATTTTTTCCTTTCAGTTTGTTTGAGCTCCTTGTAGATCCTGGAATTTAGGCCTTTGTCAGATGTACAGTTGGCAAAAATTTTTTCCCAGTCTGTGAATCATCTCCCTACTCTCTAAATGGTTTCTTTGGCTTTGCAGAAGTTTTTTAGTTTGATGAGGTCTATCTTATCTCTTACGGCATAGGAACTTAGGGTTTTGATCAGGAATTGGTTGCCAGTTCCAAATAAGGGTAGCTCCTGCATTTTCTAAGATTCTTATAGTTTGTGGTTTTACATTTAGGTCTTTGATCCATTTAGAGTTAATTTTTGTGTATGGTGAACTGTACGGTGTCTTGTCCTCTCTCCTGCCAGAGAAAATACTCTCCTTTCTGATGTTTTCTCTGAGGCTTTCTTCTCTACATGTTCGCAAGACTTCATTAGGAAACATGATAAAGGTTTATTGTTTATCTGCTTGTGGCTTTGTCTGAACTGTAA
>NW_007253531.1:646804-654453 GCF_000164805.1 Carlito syrichta
AGGATCCATTTAGAGTTAATTTTTGTGTATGGTGATAGGTAGGGGTCTTGTTTTAATCTTCTGCATGTGATTAGCCAGTTTTCCTAGCATCATTTACTGTAGGTTCTCCTCTCCCCAGTGGTTGATGGTGGAGGCTTTTTCAAAGATGAGTTGGTTGAGAAATTGAGGTTTTTCTTCCAAATCTCTATGCTGTTTCATTGGTCTATATGCCTGTTCTTGTACTAATACCAGGTTGTTTTGATTATTGTAGCCTTATAATAAAGTTTGAAGTCTGAAGTGTGATACCTCCCATTTTGTTTTTTTGGTTAAGGATTGTTTTGGCTATTTGTGGTCATTTATGTTTTCATATGAATTTCTGTATTGTCATTTCCACGTCTAGGAGAATAATGTTAGTAATTTAATGGGTATAGTGTTGAATCTGTAGATTGCCTGTTGGTTCTTCCTATCCATGAGCATGGAATGTTTTCCCATTTGTTTGTGTCTTCTTGGATTTCGTTGAGCAGTGTTTTGTAGTTTTCATTGTAAAGGTCTTTCACTTCTCTTGTTAGGAAGATGCTGAGGTATTGCCTTTTTTTGTGTGATTATTGTGAATGGGATTGTGCTTTTTATTTGGTTCTGTGCCTGCTTGTTGTTGGTGTATATGAATCTGTCTTTTGCACATTTTTTTTGAAACTTTGCCAAAGTCCTTTATCAGTGCAAGGAGTTTTTTGATAGATTCTCTTGGATTTTTGAGGTATAGGATCACATAGTCAGCAAAGAGGACTAGCTTCCTCTTTTCCTATTGGGATATCCCTGATTTCTTCTCTTGTCTAATTGCTCTAGTTAAGACTTCCAACACAATGTTGAACAAGAGTGGGGAGAGTGGACAGCCTTATCTTGTTCTGGTTTTCAGGGGAAATGTGTCCAGTTTCTGTCTGTTTAGCAATATGCTGGCGGTGGGTTTATCATAGATGGTATATACTATTTTGAGGTATGTTTCTTTTATGCCTAGGTGTTTGAGGGTTTTTATCAAGAAGGATGCTGGATTTTATAAAAAACTTTTTCTACATCTAATGATATAATCATGTGGTTCTTGTTTTTATATTTGTTGATATATTTAATTACATTTATGGTCTTTCAGATGTTGAACCAGTCCTGAATCTTGGGACTGAAGCCTACTTAGTCATGGTGGATGGTTTTTAAGATGTATTGTTGGATCTGATTTGCTAGAATCTTGGTGAGAATGCTCTCTTTTTTTAAATTGGATCTTTATCCAGTTTGGGTATCAATGTGATGTTAGCTTTGTAAAATGATTTGGGAGAATTCCATCTTTCTCAATTGCCTGGAATACTTTCCATAGGATTGGTATTAGCTCCTACTTGTACATTTTGTAGAATTCTGCTGGAAAGCCATCTGGTCCAGGGCTTTTTTTGTAGACAGTTTTCTTATAATGTAGTCAATTTCCTGGGTTGTTATTGGTCTATTTAGGGTCTTGATATCTTCTTGTTTCAACCTTTGGAGGTTGTGTGATGTCATAAAGTCCTTCATTTCATTTAGGTTATCGAGTTTGTTTCCATAGAGGTGTGCATAGTAATCTCTGATAATCTTTTATATTTTAGGATCAGTACTGATTTGAATTTTGCATTTCCAATTGTGTTTATTTGGGCTTTTCCTCTCTTTTTCTTGGTCATTCTGGCTAGGGGGTCCATCGATCTTATTTATTCTTTCAAAGAACCAGCTTTTTATTTTACTGATTTTTTTTTTCTATGATATTTTTGTCTTCTATGTCCCATATTTGGGCTTTTACTTTGGTGATCTGGATTCTTCTGCTGAAGTTAGGGCTTTGGTGATCTTGTCATTCCAGCTCCTTTAGGTGCTTTGTTAGGCTGTTAACTTGTGTTTTTTTTTTTTTTTTAATTTTCTTGATGCGTTTTCATAGAGATATAAATCCCTCTGTTAGAACTGATTTCATGGCATCTAGAGGCTTTAGTAAGATGTTTCTTCATTTTCATTTGTTTCTAGGAATCTTTTAATTTCTGTTTTGATTTCTGTGTTGACCCAGTATCATTCAGTATCATGCTGTTTAGCATCCATGTCTTTGTTGGTTTTTGGGGGAATTTTGTTGGTGCTGATATTTATTTTTATTCTACTGTGATCTGAGAAAGCATGGTAGTATTTTGATCTTATGGAATTTGTTTATGCTTGATTTATGGACAAAGATGTGATTAATCTTGGAGTACATTCCATGTGGTGGTGAGTAGAATGTATATTCTATGGCTGTTGGGTGGAGTATTCTGTAAGTATCTATTAAGTCCATTTGGTCAAGCATCAAGTTGAGGTTCCAATCTCTGTTGATTTTTTTGTCTCAATGATCTACCTAGGGTTGTTAGTGGGGTATTTAAGTCCCTAGCTATACTAGTGTTAGAGTCAATATCTTTTAAAAATTTACTTACTATTTGCTTTATAAATGCTGGTGCTCCTGTGTTTGGTTCATATATGTTTAGGATGGATATTTCTTGTTGATGGATTGAACATTTTATCATTATATAGTGTCCTTTTGGATCTTTTTAAACTTTTGATAGCTTAAAGGTTGTTTTTCCTGATATTAAGATCATAACTCCTGCCTTCTTTTGTGATCCATTGTGATCCTGGAAACTTGTTTTCCTTCCTCTAACTTTGAGTCTGTGTGCATGATTTTCCTGGTGGCAGCAAAAAATTGGGTAATGGTTTTTTATCCAGTTTGTCATTCTGTGTCTTTTCAGTGGTACATTTAGTCCATTCACATTCAGGCTGATTATTGAAATGTGATTGTTTTCATGAGGTTCTTATAAAGTTTTGTCTTTGTTTTCTTTCAGCTTTTGGGTTGATGTATGTGTTTGTTTTCAAGTTTGCTGTTGCAGATGTATTCTTCATTGGTTCTGTGTTCTGCTACTCTCTTGGGAAGTGTGTGGCCATTCTTTTTTTTCCTTCTGTGCTTAATTCCTGTTTGAGCATCTTCTGTAAAACTAGTCTGGAGGCTGTATAATCTCTTGGGGATTGGATATCTGGGAAGGATTTTATTTTTATGTATTTATTTATTTTTGAGTTGGAGTCTCACTCTTGTTGCCCAGGCTGAAGTTCAGTGGTATGCTCATGGCCACTGCAGCCTTGACCTGCTAGGTTTAGGTGGTCCTTCCAACTCAGCCTTCCAAGTAGCTGGAACTACAGATGCATGCCACCATGCCTGGCTTATTTTTTGATTTATTGTGGAGATGAGGTCTCACCAAGTTTCCCAGACTGGTCTCAAACCCCTGGGCTCAGGCAATTCTCTCATCTCAGCTTCCCAAAGTGCTAGGATTACAGGCTGAGCCACTGCACCCAGGCAGGGAAGGGTTTTAATTCTCTATTGCTGATAAAGCTACGCTTGACTGGGTAGAAAATTCTTGCTTGAAATTGTTTACCTTTGAGGACTTTGTATTTTGGACTCCAGTCCTTTGTAACTTGTAGTGTTGCTGCTAATAGGTCTGCTGCTTTTCTGATTCATTTTCCCCAGTAGGTAGCCTGAACTTTCTCTCTTGTTGCTTTAGGATTTTTTCTTTTGTGCCTACTTTGTGTAGGTGAATTACTATGTGTCTAGGGGTTGGTCTTCTCATTTGATGTCTTGTGGGAGTTCTCTGTATTGATTGTGTTTGGAGGTAACATCTCTGGTGAGATGGGGAATGTTTTCTTGGACAACCTCCTAGAATACTTGTTCCAATGTGCTCTCCATCTCTCCTTCTTCTATGATACCAATCAGGCATAGGTTCAGCCTCTTGACATAATCACACATTTCTTGGAGGCTTTGTTGTTTCTTCTGAATTTTTCTTTCTATGTTTTTATAGATCAAGTTAATTCCATTTTTTGGTCATTAAGTTCTGAGATTCTTTCTTCTGCTTGATTAATTCCACTTTCCATGCTTGTCATCTTGTTATTTCTTGTATGAACTTCTTTATGGACAAAATCTCTGTTACAAGTTATCTCAGTGTTGCATCTTATCTTTCTTGAGTCTTATTTACTCTTTCCATCCATTCCCTAATCCCTACTGTATTCTGGGGTCAGTCATTGGTGACTTCCATTGTTTGGGGTCTGAGGACTGATTTTTCAGGTATTTTCTCTTTGTTACACTGGAAATTGCCTGTGTTCCTCTGTTTATTTTTCCTCATTTGTGACAGATTGCTTTCTTTTCTCTTTAGTTCCATTATTCAGTAACAGTGGGAGAGGCTTTCACTTCTGATGTTTGCCCAGCCTTCTATTCTTCCCTGATCAGGGTTCTAAATTTGTTCTATTTTGAAGCAGAGATGTGGGTAAGAAGCTTTTCTGTCTCTTGTAGTTTTGAGAGTCAAATAAAGTAGAGGATGGGGAGCCAGGATTTAGAAACTACTTGCAAATCACAATGTTCACTGATTGTGGTATGGGTTCCCTGAGACCCACTCCCTACCACCACTCTATATGGCAATGCGATGGGTACATGTGTGTATCCCCTGAGTCCAAGATACAGTAACAGTAATGAGGAGATCAGAGAAGAGTAGAATGAAATAAGATGGACAAAAATTTAAAAAATAAGAATAAATAAAAAATACAGTACAATAAGAGCAGAAACCAAAGCAAAAAACAATTGAACACACACACACACACACACACACACACACACACACACACGAAAAAGATAAGTAAAAAGAAAAAAGAAAAGAACAGAAAAAAATAATTAAAAGCAAACCTCACACGTATATTTACATACACATTAAACGAAAAAAAGAGAACAAAAAGCAAACAGAATAAAAAACCCCGAAAGATGAACACTCAACCACTCACATACACACATAAACAGAAAACACAAAACAAAAGAAGAAAGAAAAAAAATAAAAAAGGAGGATGTAGACTGAGCCCTCACAAACACATTCCTGCACAAAGAAAAACTATAAAAACATTGAACAAAAACCAAACAGACAAAAAACAAACAAAAACACCTGCCCTTTTGTGGCAGGTTCTATAATTGTTCCTCTCAGCTGCCTCTCTGCTGTCCCCTGCAGAACTTCAACCTCATTCGCACTCTGCCCAGTTTCCAGCCCAGGGAAGGAGGAGGAGCTTTTGGGGTTGTTGGGGTTTCAGTCCTCCCTTTCCACTCTTGTATGGTCAGGGAGATCCCCTCTGGTGAGGTGGTGTGGGGTTGTCTCTTCCCCAGGTACTGGCAGGGGTGGGGGGGTGCCCCAGCTGGGCTTATCCTGGAGTAGAGTCTTCCTATTGTGGCCAACGTCCAGGTTCTGCCTGGGTTCAGCCCTCTCAGTCATGACCCAGCCATGTGGGTCTGATGTTCAGAGGATTGCTGGGGAGGAGTGGGCTGGGTCAGCCCCAGACTGACCACCAATCTCTTTGGAGGTCTTCCTTATCCTTATCAGGCAATACCCTTTGACTCATGACTGAATCAGGGTAGCCGGTGGGGCGCCTGAGACTTAGCACTCTGGAGTTTGTGCTTTCAGGATATTCCCTCTGGGTCATGATCAACCCCTGAATAGTAGTTAATCTGCTGGTCACAGAGATCGGGTCTGTTGTTCTGTGGTGAGCAAGCTGAAGTACTTTCCTGCCCAGTTTTCAAGATGGTGACAGGGTGCCTCTTTCATATTCTCCAGTGGGGCTCTGCCTCTGGGTTCCCCTGCTGTGCTCCCTCCTCAGCCCTTGCTTCCAGTGTTTGGCTAGGTGCTGCAGTGGTGAGGCAGAGTCTGGAGCCAGCAGTTTTTCCTGTTAGCTTCTTCCTGGGAAGGCCCTTGTTGATTTAAAAAAATTGCACCTGGCTTCTGTTCCCCACAAAGTGCTAGGGACCAAGCAGAGTAGCTGCAGCACCAGCTGCCTCACCAGGAGAGCCCTGGTCACTTTCTCCGGAGCCCCCACTCAGTTAGCCACTCACATGCCCACTTACTCACTGACACATGTGCAAAATTTTCCATACACTCACTTACTCAGGGACTTGCATAGTCCAACTGACTCCACTGCCATCTTCCTCCCTAACTGATATAGACACTTACTGGAAGGATATATACATACAAAGTGGTTGCTTTAGAGGAAGAGAGTAAAGAGGTTGTAGACAGGCTCTTCAGAAAGATTAATATTCACTAAATATCCATCAGTCATTAAATATGCTTCTACCATGTTCATGAATTACCTATTCCAAGTAAATATGTTAATAATTTTAAGTGATAATGAATAGCTCTTTATAGAGTATAAAGCCTCTCTTGGAAACAGCATCTGAACTTTCTTGCATCCCTCAATCCTCATCACAAGGCACAATTTATTTATGTTTTTATTTTTTTTGAGTTGGAGTCTCACTCTGTCACCCAGACTGGAGTGCAGTGGCCGCATCCGGCCACCGCAGCCTCGACCTGCTGGGCTCCGGCGATCCTTCCGCCTCAGCCTTCCAAGTAGCCGGAATCACAGGCATACGCTACCATGCCCAGCTGATTTTTTTGATTTATTGTAGAGATGAGGTCTCGCTGCCCAGGCGGGTCTCGAACCCGCGGGCTCAGGCAATCCACTCACCTCAGCCTCCCAAAGGCGCGGGATTACAGGCTGAGCCACCGAGCCCGGCTGTATTTTGTTTTTCAAAGTGGACATAAGTTTGCTTGTTTTCTCCTTATAAAAACTAATAAATGTTCACTACAAGTTCCAGGCAACACCAACAAACATGAAGGAAAATTTCTTCTTGTCTGAACAAACAGAGATAGTAACTTTCCACATTTTTTACATGTATCTTCTTTTGTTGCATATCAGTCTTTCAGGAGTTTGTATACAATGTAGGAATTAGATACATACATATTATACAGGAATTAATACATACTGCATGAAAATTTTATAATATGTATGTGTGCTTGTATAGTTTCTATTTTTAAAAAATGAGATCGATTATGTATTCTATATGAACCCTCACCACATACTCACAACGGAACTTAGTTTTATTTCTCCTTTTCACCTTTGCATTTCTGTTAGGTAAAAATGAGTATCACCATATTCAAGTTTTTTTAAGTTAGTAGAACTGAACATATTTAGTATGTTAATTGATCATTTCGAATTTTCCCCTTTGTGAATTGACATCAAATTGCCCCCTTTTCTCTTGGTTGTTAATCTTTTCTTATTCATATGTAAGAAAATATAACATGGAAAACAACCCTTTTCTCTCATATATATTGAAAATAATGCTTTTCAGTTTTAGCTTACCTTTTGACTTTTACTATGATTTTTTTTGCTTCACAAAGTTTTAAATATTTTAACAATTTTATCCATCAGTCTTTTACTTAATTTTTACCTGTGTTGGCTTTTCTCAGAAAGGACTTCATTATTATCTGCTATGTGCTAAACATTGTGAGTGAATTCGAGTAGCAATACGTGGTTCCTGACCTCACAGAACTTAGAATTCAATGAGGGACTCTTTTTTATTAGGAAAAAACATTATTTGGAGAATTTCTCTATTATCTTCTCTTTTGTATATTTTCTAACTCAATTTAGTTATAATTTCAAGATTACGGTGAAGCTTTATTAGAATAAAGTAATGATAAATCATTGTCTGTCAATCTGGAAAAAATGGAAAGACTCATATATTGTGGGGAAGTTCAATTTACTACTTTGTTAGACTGGCATCTTTTATTAAATAGTCTTTCAGAAGC
>NW_007253531.1:654473-689573 GCF_000164805.1 Carlito syrichta
GCTGATTTTTGATTTATTGTAGAGATGAGGTCTCGCCAAGTTGCCCAGGTGGGTCTCAAAGGCAATCCACTCACCTCAGTCTCCCAAAGGCGTGGGATTACAGGCTGAGCCACCGAGCCTGGCTACAAGGCACAATTTAAAGGCAATTTTTTTCTCCCACAGTGGACTCCTCAGCTCTAAGGCTGAAAGAAAGGCTGCTTCAACCTTACAATATTCTTCCTTAAGCAATTTGATCATACAAAGTAATGTGTGTGTGTGGGGAGGAATATCTAAAATCCTACTCATTCAGTATTTCTCTGAACATTCTTAACATGGTGAGGAGAAGGCTGACAATCAGTTTCCTCCCTCTGTTTTAAGTGGCTGCACAGCAGAAGCTTCCTTCTCTATCTCCAGTTTGCCAACTTTATTGTCAACTAAGAAGTCATGAACCATAGGATGTCACAACCAGAGAGGGTCAGCTAGGTAGCCTCTGAAGTGGGAATGACCCCAGGGGAGGACAAGATACATCATTGTGGCATGAATGAAGGGCCTTCTATTTATAATCACTTTTATCCAAAGAGTAAGCTTCACTCATTTTAAATGACAGATTAAGATATATACACAGATTTTTTTTTTTTGGAGAGGGACCCCTCAGAGTACAGGTTTCCTTTGCTAGATAAGTGTTCTAGGAACCCATCAGCATTAGTGTACTGGCAAGCATTGCTGTGAGAAACTGCGTCTGAATTCAGTGAATTTGTTTTGGAGATTCTTTCAGTGCATTTGCCCACTTCAGGATGGGCAATTTACGAGTGCACTTGTGCTGAGTGCTGAATGCACCCATATTGTGCTGAGTGCTCAGCAGTTCTTAACCAAAAATGGCATGACCCCCATGCTCCACCCTCTCTATTCACCCAATATCACCCCCAGTGATATTTTTTTCCCCCCCGGATGAAAAAAGCCCAAAGGGAAACATTTTGCTGATGTGGAAGAGGTGAGTCAAAAAATAGCAGAAGCTCTAAATGGCATCAAAATCAACAAGTTCAAAAATTGTTCTGAGCGGTGGATAAAGTGTCTCAATAGGCATATTACATCAAAAGGAGAGTATTTTGAAGGGGACTGAAATTTAAACATGTAAGAATAAATACATGTTTTTTTTTTTTTTTGAGTTGGAGTCTCACTCTGTTGCCCAGACTGGAGTGCAGTGGCCGCTCCTGGCACCCGCAGCCTCGACCTGCTGGGCTCTGGCGATCCTTCTGCCTCAGCCTTCCAAGGAGCCGGAACTACAGGCGCGCACTACCATGCCCGGCTGATTTTTTGATTCATTGTAGAGATGAGGTCTCGCTGCCCAGGCGGGTCTCCAACCCGCGGGCTCAGGCAATCCACTCACCTCAGCCTCCCAAAGGCATGGGATTACAGGCTGAGCCACCGAGCCCGGCTAATACATGTTTTTTAAATAAATAAATTCTGGATTTATTTGAGTCCCTACTCATATACACAGTAAGTGTATATTTTGAAAAGGTTTTGCTAATAGGGGTTCATGGTCAAAATATTTTGCAGACCACTTTATAAAATAATTTCTGGGAGGCAAAAGACACAGTAGCAAAAACATCAGTTTTAAATTCAGGCAGACCTTTGTCTAAATACAAGCTCTGTCTCTTATTAGCTATGCCATCCAAAATAAGTGATTTTGCCTTTCTATGCCTGTACCCTTACTTGTAAAAATGGAATAATATTAGTAGACATCTTAAGAAGTCATGGTGAAGATTAAATGGGATAAAGTCTGTGTGGTAGGAATTTTGTAGGTTTGTTATCAAAGATTTCCACCTCGTGGGATTCACATTCTTGTGTCATCCCCTCACACTGAGTGGAGATACACACACACACCCACACACACTTAAATCTAAAGAATACATTAGGCAAAAGTAAAGTGCTGTCACTTCTATAGTTAGGTTACAAAAGACTGTGACTTTTTTCTTGCTAACCTTCTTTCTTTCAAATAGAAAGGACAGTCTGTCAGGGAACTGAGAAAAGTCTCTGAACAATGGTCAGTGAGAATCTGAGACCCTTAGTGCAACAGGCCTGGAGGAACTGACTATGACCCTTAGCCATGTAAGTGAGCTTGGAAGAAGAGCCTTCTCCAGTCAAGCCTTCAGATGAGACTGCAGCCTTGGCTATATCCTTGTGAGAAATCCTGAGACAGAGAACTCAGGTAAGCTGCTCTAAGATTCTTGACCCACAGAAACTGTGGGTATAGCAAATATTACTATTCTAAGCCACTACATTTTGGAGTAATTTGCTATTAAGCAATAGATAACTAGCATAGCATGCAAGTATTTAACAATGCATGACATATAAAAATTTAGTAATTGTTTGTATGAAACATTATATGGTAGATGTAGGGCCATGTCACTGTCTCATACCCATGGTATACATGGGTATGAGATAGGGACACAAAGTATTAATTCCTAGCGAACCCTGATGCTGTCTTGGAATGTTAACACTGAGCTCCAGGAAGCTATTAACTGTTCAGATAAAATCTAATTGCCAGCTCTGACCTAGTCAATACTTCATATCCCTTTACTCTTTAGCATACATAATATTCCTTTAATGGAAAACAATTCCCTTCTTTTTTTGTTTTAAATTCTTTCCTTCATTGTAAGAGTTAGGACTATAAATTATTAGAACAAATCTGTGAATGTATAAAATATAAATGACTGACATGATATGTAGTCTCAAGAACAGATTTTGCTTGAGAGACTGGGAGTACCGAAAACTCTAAGAGATCAGAGGACATACGCCTAGAAGAAAGGTTGGGAGAACTAAGAATCACTTTATCTCTCATTTTTACCTTGATTTAACCTTTCTGGAGGACTTTCATTTTAAACAAATGAAGAAATAAAGGGGGACATTACTATAAAAATGATATAAGGAGTAAACTGTTGTTTTTATTTGTTTTATTTTTTTAAAGACAAGGTCTTATTCTGTTGCCCATGCTAGAGTGCAGTGATACCATCATGGCTCACTGCAGCCTTGAACTCCTGGACTCTAGAGATCCTCCTACCACAGATTTTCAAATAGCTATGACCACAGATGCATGCCACCACACCCAGCTAATTTTTAAAGTCTTTTTGTAGAAAGAGGGTCTGGCTTTGTTGCCTAGACTGGTCTTGAACGCCTGGCCTCAGCAATCCTCCGACCTCAGCCTCCCAAAGCACTGGGATTATAGGCATGTCATGCCAGGTCAAATTGTTCTTTTTAAACAGAGAATATTTCTTTCATATCAGTATGAAACATTTTATTTGCCTAATACAATAATGATGTGAGCTATTGAAATAATTCACCTTTAGTTATTAACATTAATGTGCTTCATTTTGTTGGTTAAGGCAGAGAGATATTTTAGAAACAGAAAAATATCAGAATGAATGACAACAAGGAATTGTCCTTTTGATCTATAACATGTATACAAAATACCTGAGGATCTTCAGGAAATGTATATTTTGACTCAGTAGTTTGATCTGGGATTAGGCCTGGGATTCTGTATTTCTAAGAAGCTACCGGGTAATACTGATGCTGCTGGTCTGCAGACCTCATTTTTGATTACCAAGTAGTAATCTCTCTTCCTCCTTGGGGATTTGAAATATTTCTAGGTCAATGCTGCTCCAAGTCCAGGAGACTATGGAGCTGTCAGTTTGTGATGAGTGTAGGGTGTCTCTGTTCAGCTCTTTTGTAGGGCACAGAACTGCAGAAAGACATTAAGTGAGTTAGGGAAATTGAAAGCCACCCTTGCTGCTCTGGGAGGGATGACAAGAATTCAAAAAACTTTGATAATACTGTCAATGATATGACAGGAATCATCTTTGGAAATAAAAGAGTTAAATAAATAATAGTTATGGAAAGAGAAAAAATATCTCATCTCTCTGGTGTGTTTCAGAGCAACTCAAACTGGCACAACATAAGAAAATCCATCCATTTTTTTAATTGATAGAATTTAGAATAAAGTCACATCTCTAGGTTTATCTCTGCTTTGATTTTCATAATCTCACAGCATCTTATCTTGTCTAAAAAGGGAAGTAAAAGATAAAAATAAATCAAATACTGGTCATAAAAATAGGTTGACCTTGAGGTCAAGGATTGAGTGAATTACCTTAAAGATAAACTCTTGACAAGGACAGCCCATTTACTACAACTTGCTCCTTATATAGTACTTTCTGAGGTAGAATTATTTTTGCCTTAAAATAGTGGAATAACACCTGACATTGTATGCCTTGATATTTCCATTGTTGTGGAATGGAAAGTATTATATACAAAAAAGATACTGGGGATTGAGTGAGAAGATTGGGAAGAGAATAGATTTCTTAGAAACTTCACTCTTTAGAAACTTTCTTTCAGATCTCTTTCTTTCATGAGAAATTTTCTATATAATTCACTCACTTGACCCCCAAATTTACATGCAGTAATGCACATATTCTAGGCATTTGTTATCTGTTAGTCAACAACAACAGTAATGTCATTGAGACCTGGCTCCTGCTCACAAAAGTTTACAGGCTAGATAGAGCACAGATAGACATTGCTCAAGTAAACATATAAACAAATATGGTGGTTGTCTACAGCAAAAGCAATTGTCTTATTGTTTTGTGACAGCTCAATATAAAAATGTGGCATTAGCAAAGCTCGCATTTGGTACATTTCGTCCCCATTTTCTTCCTTTTATTATTTAATATCTTTCTGTTTTAAAATTCCAGCCTCACAGGCATATCCAGAGCCCCTAGAAGGACGCATGCAGCATTGAGATTCTAGTCCTTTATGACTCTTTCCTCAACACAGTCGTGTGGATTGTTCTAGACCCAACAATCACCCTTCCAGAAACTTGACTAAAGAGATAACCATATGTACTGAGAAAGATCTCTGTGCACAGGGATATTTTGATATAATTTTAAGTGGTAAAAATATAACTAGGAATGACAAATATATTTTATTTATTATTATTATTATTATTATTATTTTTAAGTTGGAGTCTCACTCTGTCACCCAGACTGGAGTGCAGTGGCCGCTCCCAGCCACTGCAGCCTCAACCTGCTGGGCTTGGGTGATCCTTCCGTCTCAGCCTTCCAAGTAGCTGGAACTACAGGCGTGCGCTACCATGCCTGGCTAATTTTTTGATTTATTGTAGAGATGAGGTCTCGCCAAGTTGCCCAGGCGGGTCTCGAACCCGCGGGCTCAGGCAATTCAATTCACCTCAGTCTCCCAAAGCGTGGGATTACAGGCTGAGCCACTGAGCCTGTCTGACAAATATATTTTAATAGGGGATTGAGTAAATGCCATTAATTCCTGATATGCAACACCACTCAACAGCAAAAAAATGACATGTACACATACATACTCTACAAAGGAAAGATGTCTATAATGCATTGTTGAGTTCACAAAAAAGAGTTATAGAATAGCTTTTGTAAAAGGAACGCATTAATGTAACATTGTATTTATGTGTGTCGTATATTTATATATAACATGTATCTCCATTATATAGAGATATAAAACACACACACATATATGCTATATGTATATGTGTAATTTGTAATGGAACTCCAGGAGGACTTCTCTCTATGCATATGCACGTCAGTATCTCAAATTCTAGTCACCATTGAAGTTGATCAATGAACTTAAATTGAAGCATATAATAGTCGCTTAATCTCCCTGGCCAGGTAGCATATTTATACTGTAGCTGGGACTGTCAAGGCCCCAGTCAGTATTGGTGTGGATATCTGAGGCAGATCAATAAGAAAGATATTTTGGGACAGGAAAGTCTTTCTGCAACTCTTGAATCACTTTCTATAAATGTCCAAATATAAGGCTGTACTCAACTCACAGATGATTATTGTAACTGAATGGAGACATCTTGAGAAAAATGTTATTTTCTTTTAGCTGCACAAAACAATTGCCTATACTTGAATGGTGGTAGTCCATGCATGGAATAATTAATTTGAGAGTCATTTTAAATGAAAGTACTACTGCAGGTAATTTTTAGGCATCAACTCAAAGTCTTTAGCTAGAAAACTAATTTCTAGCTTTCTTTTCTTGTTGATTTCTTTTCAGGCAGGTAGAAGGTTTTCTCAAGAACTCAGTATCTGTGAATTTGTGCATGTCTTTGTAAAGATCCCAGAAAAATTAGAAAGTCAAATTAGCAATGCATATTTAATACTGCTTTGTAGTTTTTTTTTAAGTTGGCAGCGATGTTTACTCTTTGAGGGGGAGTTTATAATTATGCAAATTGAAGAAACAGTCTGCATATGGTATAATGATAATGCCTTGGGTTTTATATCCATAGTCAAAAACTATTTCTAAGTATTTATTTCATTTTACCCATGACTTGCGGGAGGTTAGCCAAGGTTAGGTGCATACTTTCTCGGTAGTGATGAAGTATATGATGTCTTGGAACTTGGGCACTTATACAAGTTTTTATCTTCAAGGAATCACTAATGAGATTTGCATAGTATCACTTTATAGTAGATACTAATGATTGCCTTTGCAGTAATAATTTATTCTTTCTAACAAGGCTTTAATTTTGTTCAGATATTCACATTCCTCTACACAACTATATATTTCAGGGGACGTGGGAATGACGCATCCCTAGCTTCAGAAAGGGACTAATGATTACTGATATTTGGTTTAAACCAATCAAGGCGATCCCATTTTCTTTCCCAAGGATTGATTTAGGCAAGGTATGCGACATACTTCTGCCCAATAAGTGTAAATGGAAGTTTGCTGAAAAGATCAATAAAAAGAGATTCATGCAAGAGAGAGTGTCTACCGAAGATGGCAGAAGCCAAGTCTTGATGACATTATTGATCTAATCTGTTGACCACCTGTGGGTCTGAACTACCTTAGGACTTCTTGTTATGGGAACTAGTCATCCATGGCTTATTATTTAAGCCATCTGGGAGCCAACATTTTCTGTTACTTGACCCCAAGAGCACATTTTAAGTGATATAGACTTTGACAATTCCCATGTTGCTTTGGGGAATATATACAAGGGGAGACCCTTGAAACTCAGAATTTATTTATTAGAAATTATATAGTTACTCTTACATGTTTAAACTTCTGTCACCTTCAAAGTACTCTCCATTTGCTGCAATACACTTCCTGAGATGCTTTTTCCACTGCTCAACACAGTTTTTGAATTCATCAATTTTGATGCCTTTTAGTACTGCTGTTTTTTGTTTCACCTCTTACATGTGGACAAAATGTTTCCCTTTGAGGATTTTTAAATCTAGGGACACACACAAAAAAGTCAGCTGGGGGGAGATCAGATGAATAGGGAGGGTGGGATATGGGAGTCATGCCGTATTTGGTCAAAAACTGCTGAACACTCAGCTTGGTGTGGGCAAGCGCTTTGTCATGATGGAAAAACCTGTTTGCTACAACTTGGAATGTTTCTTCTGCAAATAGTGATGCAGCCTTCTCAAATAGTGATGCGACCTTTTAACTTCCAGATAAAACCTTTGGTTGACCATTTGATCCAGAGGAACAAATTCTGAGTGTACTACAAGGGGGCTGGCCTCTAAAAGATAATTACATTTTTGAGGATTACTCTTGTATATGACAGAGAAAGCTTAAGCCATGTACTTAGCATCTGACTTACCAATGTGGCCACATAATATTTGCTTGAATGTGTTGGAGAAAGAAGTGAAAGTTTAATAAAGCTCATTTTGGCACCAGAGAATTCATATCCTATAACCAATGAATAACAGAAAAAACTACTCACTCTTCACACTGTTGCTTTCATTGAAACAAGTGCCACCAGTCAGTCCCGATCCACTTGTCAAAGAAAGCCTGCAAGACACAGGAGAGAAAATACATGCAAAATATTCAATCTCATTTTGGTATCAAGCAGTCATCAAGTGTTTTGCCCTTTTCCCTCCAGCTGGATGGCTCCAGCTTTAAACATACTCCATAGAGCTGGTTGAATATGTTCCCAGAAAGTTGTTTCAATAGGAACAGTTTATTCCTATCAGGGAGTAAGGTCTACTACTTTATCTACCATCATCCAGAATGGAAACCATGTTCCTATAGATCCCAAGCTAAATGCCTAATTTTCCCATGGAATATGTACCGGTCTAGCCACTGTGTTTCATCTCTGCCACATGATTCAGAAATGGGCATGAGACTTGACTCAGACCAATGAAAGGAAGTCCTAAAACTTGTGTTGAAAATGTAGGGGGAGAGAAGACCTTTTTCTGCTGTACTTGAAATGGTGAAGTTGTATACCTGGAGCAGCTGGGAAAACAAGACTCCAGCTGGGGAGAGAAGTCCTCAACGCTGATATTATTTGGACCCTGGATTCAGTTATGATTGAAGCTCTCAGTCGTATGGACCAATATATACCCTTCTTTGCTTAAGCTAGCTATTGTTTTTGTTTTTGCTGCTGTTTAAGCCAGTGGACTTTCTCTTTCTTCTCATTCAAAATCCTCACCAATACAGAAAACAGGCAAGTATAATTCTTACTTTACAGAGTATGAAATGGAAGCTCAGAGAGAAATTGGGGTGGGAAGGTTCGGGACCCTTATTCAAGGGCTTCTTTCATTCCATTTCACAGCCTCCTCATTCAGTGATTTATTATGGTAAAATGGAAGGAGCTGACACACCCACTGTTATCTTGACTGACTAAACATTTCTGCTTTGGAGAAAATGGAGTAGTCTTCCACATACATACATACATATATATGTTAATTGAACTACATTTACACACAGAAACATTTGTACACAACTCCACATGAAAAAAATAAAAAAGGCTGTCAACATTCTCTGCATCCCCACATGATAATATGGGCTGAATCCAAGCGGTGTCTACATCATTTAGACAGGGTGCCATTTCCTTCATTTGCCATATTCCCCCATCAGGCCTCCTTTGCTCATTTCAGCCACCTGCCTGGTGGTGTTTTCAGCCCCTGCTCTCACTTTCCTATGGGGCTGAGACAACTAAGATGCCACCTTGCCCCCCAGTGGCCATGTCTGGAAGCAGCCTCTGTCCAGCCAGGCTCTCTCCCCTACCTCCATTCTCTCCATAAATAAAATGGTACCATTGTGTGATTTTATTTATTTATTTTTTATTTTTTATTATCCTTGCTGTATCTTCCAAATCCTCTGTAGAAAATATAATTTATTTATGACTTATTACCAATTTTGAGTTTACTTTTCTAGAAAACAAGAGTTGAAAAAAAAAGCTACCATCAACTGGCACTATCATTTCCTAAATGACATTTAACATCACAAAATGAAGAGGAAAACAACTTCACATAAATGAACAATCCCTTCAATTTACTCACTTAATCAATTTAGATTTATGAAAAACTCACAACATTGGCTTTGTATTTTTCATTTTGCAATGAACCAATGACAGATCCTCACAGATCAGTGCTGGACCAGCCTGTGGTCACTCGTGCCCTGTGACAAATTCCAATGATCTAGAAGAGGAGGAAGTCCAGTGTGGAAAACAAGTCTACACATGCCTTGCTAAGCAAAATACTGACTCTAGGGGCAGGGGAAATCATGAATAAGTTACTTTGTGTTTCAGTTTCCTCATTTGCAAAATGAAGATACTATTTGTGGAACTACTATGTGTGTTCAGTTAGTTTAGTGGACAGAAGAAAGTAATGAGCAAAGGGCCTCTGCATAGGCCTACCTTGAGATCTTTTCCCTTATCTGTCTCCTTTCTTTTTTTATTTAAATTTTTAATTTTAAAGAAGTGGGGTACAATTCAGGATTAGACATACAAGTGGTCATAGTACAGGTAAAGTTTGGGCTTCCCTTTGGTCCCCACTTTGCCTGGCTTGAGATCAGGCACTCGTATTGATGGCATGTGCCCCACCCTGGCCTCCTCTGGCAGTTTCCAGCTAGTGCCAATCCCTTTCTTATAGTATTATGGTAAATGTTCAGGCTCTGCTAATGAGTGAAAATATACTCAGTTCTTTGTTTCTGTGATAAATCACTTAGTATTATAGACTCTAAATCCATCCAAGTTGCTGTGAAGTCCATAATTTTGTTCTTCTATATGATTGTGTAATATTTCACATCTTTTTTTGTTTAATCCAGTCAGTTTCGAAGGGCAGCACGGTTGACTCTATGTTTTTGCTATTGTAAATAGTGCTGCAATAAACATGTGTGTGCAGATATCTTTTTTGTAGAGTGATTTAAGTTGCTCTGGGTATATTCTTCATATGGAAGGCCAATTTCTAGTTTCTTTAGGAATTGCCGCACTCTTTTCCATAGCATTGGACTAGTTTGTATTCCCACCAACAGTGTAGAAGTGTTCCCTTTTCTCTGCATCCTCCCCAGCAACTGTTGTTTTTTGTTTTAATAATGATGGTCATTCTTACTGGAGTTAGGTGGTAACTCAATGTGGTTTTGATTTACATATCTCTGATGATTAGTGAGGCTGAGCATTTTATCATGTGTCTGTTGGCTGCTCATATGTCTTCTTTTGCCCACTTTTTAATGGGACTGTTTGTTTTTTTTTTTTCCTTTCAGCACGTTTGACTTCCTTGTACCTACAAGGATGTTAGGCCTTTGTCAGATATGCAGTTGGCAAATATTTTTCCCCATTCTGTTGTCTGTCTCCTCACTGTCTTAATAGTTTCTATTGCTTTGCGGAAACTTTTCATTTTGATGAGGTCCCACTTATCAATCTTATCTCTTATGGCATGGACTTTTGAGGTTTTGATCAGGAATTGGCTGCCTATTCCAATTCCTGTAAGAGTGTCTCCTGCATTTTCTAAAATTCTTAAGGTTTGAGGTTTTACATTTAGGTATTTGATCTATTTGGAGTTGATTTTTGTGTATGATGATAGGTAGGGGTCCTGTTTCATTCTTCTGGTTGTGGTCAGTCAGTTTTCCCAGCACCATTTGCTAAATGAGTTCTCTTTTCCCCAATGGTTGTTGTTGGAGGCTTTGTAGAAAATGAGTTGGTTGAGAAATTGAGGTTTTTGCTTCCAGAAGCTCTATCCTGTTCCATTGGTTTATGTGCCTGTTCTCGTACCAATACCATTATGGTTTGATTATTGTAGTCTTATAATAAAGTTTAAAGTCTGGAGGTGTGATACCTCCTGGCTTGTTTCTTTTGCTAAGGATTGTTTTTGCTATTTGTGGTTGTTTATGTTTATGTATATGAATTTCTGTATTGTTTTTTCAGGTCTGAGAAGAATGATATTGGTAATTTAATGGGTATAGCATTGAATCTGTAGGTAGCCTTTGGTAGGATGAATATCTTAACAATGTTGATTCTTCCAATCCATGAACACGAAATATTTATCCAATTTTTTGTGTCATCTTTGACTTCTTTGAGCAGTGCTTTGTAGTTTTCATTGTAAAGATCTTTCACTTCTCTGGTTAGGAAGATGACAAGGTATTTCATTTTTTGTTTGACTATTGTGAATGGGATTGTGCTTTTTATTTGGTTCTTTGCCTGTTTGTTTTTGGTGTAGAAGAAAGCAACTGTGTTTTGCACATTTATTTTGTACCCTGTACTTTGCCAAAAGAGGTTTATTAGTGCTAGGAGTTTTTGACAGATTCTCTAGGTTTTTCGAGGTATTGGATCATATTGTCAGAAGAGGGATACTTGACTTCTTCTTTAGCTATATGGATACTCCTAATTTCCTTCTCTTGTCTGATTGCCTTAGCTAGGACTTCCAACATTATGTTGAACAGGAGAGGTGAGTATGGGCAGCCTTGTTATGGTTTTCAGGGGAAATGCTTCCAATTTCTGACCCTGTAGCAATATATTGGCTATGAGTTTATTATAGATGGTTCTTACTATTTTGAGGTATGTTCCCGCTATGCCTAGGTGTTTAAGGTTTTTTTTTTTTTTTTAATCAAGAAGTGATGCTGGATTTTATTGAAACCTTTTTCCACATGTAATGATATAATCATATGGTTCTTGTTTTTCATCTTTTGTTGCATTTAATCACATTTATGATCTTGAGGATATTGAACCAGCCTGGCATCCCAGGGATAAAGCTTACTTGATCATGGTGGATGATTTTTGAGATGTGTTGTTAGATCTGATTTGCTAGAATCTTGTTGAGAATTTTTGCATCTATGTTCTTTAGGTATATTGACTTTTAGTTCTCTTTCTTTATTGGATCTTTACCCAATTTGGGTATCAGTGTGATATTAGCTTCATAACATGATTTGGAGAGAGTTCCATCTTTCAAGATTGCCTGGAATACTTTCAATATGCTTGGTATTACCTCCTCCTTGTATGTTTTGTAGATTTTTGTTGGAGGTAGTTTTCTTATGATAAAGTCAATTTTCTGGTTTAACAGCCAGGTCTATTTAGTGGTCTATTTAGGATCTCAGTTTCTTCTTGTTTCAACCTTGGGAGGTTGTGTGATGTCAGAGAGTTCACTGTTTCCTTTAGGTTATCAAGTTTGTTTCCATACAGGTGTGCATAGTAATCTCTGATAATCACTTGTATTTCTTCAGGGTCAGTTGTGACTTGATATTTAGCATTTCTGATTGTTTTTATTTGGGCTTTTTCTCTCTTTTTCTTGGTCATGTTTGCTAGGGATCATCAATCTTGTTTAAGCTTTCAAAGAACCAGCTTTTGTTTTGTTGATTTTTTTCTATGGTATATTTGTCTTCTATTTCCCATATTTGGGCTTTTACTTTGGTAATCTAGATTCTTCTGCTAAAGTTAGGGTTTTGGTGGTCTTGCCTTTCCAGCTCCCTTAATTGACTTGTTAGGCTGTTAACTTGTTCTCTTTCTATTTTCTTGATGTGTGTTTGCTGAGATATAAATTTCCCTCTTACACTGTTTTCATGGCATTCCAGGGTTTTAGTAAGATCCATTTGCTTGAAAATTTGTTTTCCATCCTCTAACTTTGAGTCTGTTGGCATCCTTTGTGGTTAGATGAGTTTCCTGGAGATAGCAAATTACTGAGTTGTGTTTTTAAATCCAGCTTTCCATTTTATGTCTTTTCAGTGGTGCATTTAGTCCATTCACATTCAGGCTGATTATTGAAATGTGACAGATTGTCCCTGTCATAATGCTCTTATAAGGCTGTTTTGTTTTCATTTACCTTTTGTGTTCATGTATATGTATGTTTTCATTTTTGCAGATATGCTGTATGTTTTGCTTCTTCTATGTTTGTTTATGATCTTGTGAAGTATATGGTCTTTCTTTTGTTTCTTTTTTATTCTGTGCACAGCATCTTTTTAAATGTCTCCTGTAGAGCAGGTCTTGAAGGAACATATTCTCTTAGGGATTGGATGTCTGGAAAGGATTTTAATTCTCCTACACTGAAGAAACCTAGCTTGGCTGGGTAGGAGATTCTTGGTTGAAATTTTTTATCTTTGAGAACATTAAAGGTTGGGGTCTAATTCCTTCTGGCCTTTTGTATTTCTGCAGATAAGTCTGTAGTAATTCTGACTGGTCTCAGTAGGTAGTCTTACCTTTTTCCCTTGCTGCCTTTAGGAGTTTTTCTTTTATAACTACTTTGTGTAGGCAAATTATTATGTGTCTTGGGGTTGGTCTTCTCATAAGAAGTCTTGCAGACATCTCTTGCACTTGTATAGTCACCTCTCCGGCCAGATGAGGGAAGTTTGCTTGAATGACCTATGGAATGTTTGTTCCAGGGTGTTTTCTATTTCTCTTTCTAATTCGAGTATTCCAAACAGATGTAGGTTTGGTTTCTTGACAAAATTGCACATCTCTTGGAGAGTTTCTTCTTTCTTCTTAAGTTTTTTTTCTATATTTTTAATAGATTGGGTTAATCCAATATTTTGATCTTCTAGGTCTGAGATTCTTTATACTATTTTGTCCATTTCTGCTTCCCATGCTTGCCAGTTTATTATTGTTTTGTGGATGGAGTCCTTTATTTCTGTTATTTCTAAGTATGCTTCTTTAGTTTGTCCAGCCCTGTTGCAATTTCACTTAGTTTTAGTCCTTGCATTTATTGATTTTTATTCATTCTATTCAATGATTCTCTGATCTCCCTACGTACCCTCTGGGTATTGTCATTCTACGAGATAGCCATTGTTTGAGCCTCAGTAGCTTCTTTCTAGCACTGACTCTTTTCTGGGGTTCTGATGGTAACCAGCAGTTCTTCTTTGGTTTTTCTTCATTTGTAGCAGTTATCCTTTCTCTTTAATTCTGTTGCTCAGTGGAAAGTAGAGTAGCAGTCACTTTTGATATTTGCTCTACCTTTTGTCCTTCCTTGAACTAGGTTTCTGGGTTTGTTCAATTATGAAGTAGGGCTGAGGGGGTGTGGTGTTGTGCTATCTCTTTACAATTTTTGTCACTTACTAGGGGATGGGGAGGCTCAAGGATTTAGATCCTATTGGCAGGTCATAATGTTTGCTATATGGTAAATGGGACTGCTGGGACTTGTTCTCCATCTCTGCACAATATGAAAATACAGTAGGTATGCTTGCATAGCCCCTGAGTCCAAGACAGGGTATAAAAGGGAAAAGAGAGGGAAGAAGGAGATAAAAAAAGGAAAGGAGGAGAAAGGAAAAGAAGAAAGAAAAATAGAAAAAGAAAATAGGAAAAAACACATCCACAAAAAAAGAAAAGAGAAAACCAACCAACAAACAAAGCAACCAAACAAGATAATCAAACAAATAAACCAATACTGCCACCAGTCTGCTTCTCAATCAATTCTGCTGTCTGTGTCTATTGTCCAGCAGCTGGCTCAGGGTAAAGGGTGGATCATCTGGGGTTCTGCATCTGCTGTTACCTGCCAGGGCTTGTGCACTGGGAGCAGTGTTCTCTGAGGTCACAAAGAGCAGCCTCAGCGCAATGCAGAGATCAGCACCTGGTCTCAAGATGTAGTTCTGCTGTTCCATAGAGGCCGCCCTGGAATACTTCTCTGCCCAGGCATTAGAGAGTCTGCTCAGTTTCTCTGCCAGGAGTGTTGCTCCCTTCCTAGCAGTTACCAGTCTCTGAATCTTGGCAAGGCTCTGGAGCCCCATTCAGGCTTAGGGTGGGCTATCCCTGCTGCTTCCTTGGGAGTCTGCCTCAGGCTGCCTTCCTGTGTTCCCCCCACGGCCCTCACTGCCAGAGTTCTACTTGCTCTAGCGATCTTGGGAAAATCTCCCAAATTGTCTACTGCCGGGCCTCCCCTTTTGATTGCATGGTTCTGTATTTGGTCCAGTGTGTGGGTGGGGCATCTGTTTCTCTGGTATCATGAACTTGGAGCATCCTCTCTGGGCAAATGATGGTTGATTTCAGAGGAATGCGGAGATCTCCTCTTGGTCTCAGGATACAGGCTGCTCAGGATTGAAATTATTTATTTAAATACAAAAAAAGTCTTATAAATACTCTTGTGAAAATAAAGCTGATCTGTGTCCTGCAGGGGTTGAGGCCTTGGGAGAGGCAGTGTGTTGTCATCAGCTAGGCATTGGAGGAGGCGCTTGAAGATTTGAAGATCTGGTTATTCTGGGATCTTTCATGAAGATTACTTTACTTTCATGAAGATTATATTATTTCCGTATCTTGATCTCAGTGTCCCTATTTATCAAGTAAGGAAGCTGTGCTAGATCAGAAGTTGTAAACTGGTAGCCCATAAGCCATATCCAGCCAGTACATGTTATCATTTTTCTTTTATTAATTAGGTGCCCATAGCTAAAAAGAATGATATTAAGTCTGAGTATGGTGGCTCATGCCTATAATCCCAGCACTTTGGGAGACTGGGGCAGGAGGATTGCTTGAGCCCAGGAGTTCGAGACCAGCCTAGGCAATATAGTGAGACCTTGTCTCTATTTAAAAAAAAAAAGAAAAAAAAAATTAGTCCCGCTTGGTGGTGTGCGCCTGTAGTCCTAGCTAATTAGGAGGCTGGTGGGATAGCCTAATACATACCTAGGCTATATGGTAGAGCCTATTGCTCTTGGGTAATAGAGTGAGACCCCTCCCCCACAAAAATCTTTCAACTAACAATCCAGATGACAGTCTTCTTGAATGGTCCAGCATTCTTGAATGATAACAATGGTTGGATGATGAGCAGGTCATCCAGTTCTCACCCATAGCCTAGAGGAAATACACACACCCTTACCACCTGCTTTATTATTTATGTCCTGACCTTGTAGGAATTGCTTGTGCCACCCTTAAATGAGATGATGACCTTTAGGGACCCTTCAACCCTCATTCTGTGTGTGGAGTCTGATACTCTGAGTGTTAGAGACAGTCTGGAGAAGAGAAAAATGTTCTGAGCAGAAAAATCACCCCGTCGTCTTCCAGTAAACCTTAAGGAATTGTTTCGTCTCCCCACTTGGCCAAGAGTGGAAACAGCAAGACACCCAGGACTTTGTGATGGTTCCACTACATGGTTAAACCTAAAAAGGCAACAGCAGGTTTTGAAAGTAGCAGAAATATTCTTCCGTTGGGGTTGCTAGCTGATTCTCTAAGTAATTTGCAATTCAAGTGTCTCTTTGTTTTGTATGAAAATTTGCTGCTATTTGGAAAGTAGGGAAGAGCTAAATTGCATCCTGCTGGTTTTACTTTGGCTGTATCAAAAAAGAAACTGTTAATCTGGTTCCATAATTAACTTTCCTATTCTAAAAAGGCCCTGGGAGAGAGTCCAGAGAGTGGCTGTCAACTCCCTACTTCTCTACTCAATAACTCCTTTCAATAGCATGCCCTGGAAGGGGAAGGATTCCAGGTGAAAACTAGTCTTGATTTTCTCTCTTTCTTGTTTTTCTTCTCCTTTATCCTTGCTCAACCAATATTCAGTGAACAACTACGTGGGTAAGGCAGTATGCTGACCAGTTGAAGGTATAAAGATAAATAATTTTCTGTGGAGCTGCCAGAGAACACAAATATGTTAATTTCCATCCATCTACTCATCCATCCAAAATGTGTTAGGTTTATATATTATGCCAGACTCTGTGCTGGGCATTGGTATGTGATCCATGCAAAAATGACTTCATCAGTATTCAAGAATTCTAAGGTGAAGAGATGAATTCTGACTAGGGCCTCAATAGTTGGCTTCCTGGAGAAGATAGCATTTAAATTCACTTTGGCTCCTGTGATATTTGAGTGCATGCATGCATGAACGCACATAGCTTCATGTACGTGTACCCACACATGTCCTTCAAATGCTGGAGGGACAGGTCAATGGATACAAGCAAAGGCTTGCAGGCTGGGAATTCAGTCTTTGAATCAAGGAGAGACAGATTCCTTTGGCAGGAGCAGTAGGTTTTAACAAATTTGAGCACAGTCATGCATCTCTTCGTGATGGTGATACAGTCTGAGAAACGTGTCTTTCGGTGGTTTTGTCTTTGTGCAAACATCATAGAGTATACTTACACAAATCTGGTGGGATAGCCTACTAAACACCTAGGCTATATATGGTAGAGCCTATTGCTCCGAGGCTATAAACCTGTACAGAATGTGATTATACTGAATACTGAGGGCAATCTGTGGTATTTGTGTATCTAAACATATGTAAACAAAAAATTCACAGTAAAAGTGTGAAATTATAATCTTATGGGAACACTGTTGTGTATGTGGTCCGTTGTTGACTGAAGTGTGGTTTTGTAATACATGACTATACTACTAGACACTGTGCTAAACTCTTTCCAGCTATTATATCAATGAAACCTCATAAAGTCAAGTATAATTATTAACTATTTGCAGACAAGAAACAAACTCAAGTAAATTCCCAGGGAACACATTGGCAGCATAAATGATGGAGATGAGTACTGGGTCCATGTCTAATTTCAAAGTGCAAAGTTTAACTACTAGACAATACTGCCCACTGGGGTGGTGGGAGGGAAACAAAGGAAACCTGTCAACCAACCAATCAATCATCCAATTAATTCATTTTTTTCATGCAAATACTCTATATATTTTTTAGTTCTCTGTGGAAAACAGTGTTCTAAAAGCTAGTGGGCAAAGGAGACAAAATAGACAAGGTTTGTGTCCTCTTGAAGCTTATGCTTCAGTGATCTCACATGGAAGGGCTCCTCTCCCCCAAAGTGCACAAGGGAGAAAGCACACAGATGCCTCAAGGGAAAGGATGACCAATCAGGTGACCTTACCCCAGTTCCACCCAAATAATTTGCATGGTACCCCATCTCCTTATTTTCTTTAAGAAACATTTGTTTCTTCTTTTCTCGCCTCTCTGAAATCACTGCCTTGGATATAATTCACCCATTTTCCAATCCTATCCTCAACTCTAACCTGAAAATATCTATAAAGGAATTGCTCTTTTCAGCCCACTCAGCAGACCTAAGTACTTTTCAGAGTTGCTCAGGTGCTTTTAGGTTCTGGCTTTGAAGAGCAAGAGAAACCCTAGTTAGTCTTCATCTTGGTCTCTACTCCATACTACCTGAGAAAACTACTCTCAGAAATCACTATATATGGCCAGAAACCTGAACCATGAAACATTCATTGGATGTCTTTCTGGAGTTGATGCATCATTCCCAATATATATGAGGAATTGGGCAAAGGCACTGCAGTAATCCTGAGAATTAGAATCAGGCAGGAGTTCAGCCTGTCAAGGCCATAGATAAGCATTTAAGGAAAATTTCCCCCTGGTTTATTGCATCTGTAGATGAGGAAGAAATAAGATCTTAAGTTGACAGGAGAATGAGTTTGCTGAGGGAACATTATATCCTCTCACAGAATAATGGTTCCCCAAAGATGCCTGTACCCTAATCCTTGGAACCTGTGAAAGCATTACATAACACTGAAAAAAAAACCTTTGCAGCTAGAAGTAAGGTTACAGATCCTAAGATAGGGAGATAATGCTGGGTCATCTGGATGGGATCAATGTGATCACATGGATCCTTAAAGGCAGAAGAAGGGCTGAGCAGAGTTATGCGATGATGGGAGAGAGGTAGGAGAGATCCAAATTGTGAGGGGGCGTGGCCTACTGTTGCTGATTTGAAGATGAAGGAAGAGACCATGAGCCAAGGGATATAAGTAGCCTCTAAAAGCTGGGAATAGGTGTCAGGTGAAAGCTAGTAAGGAAATGTGGACTCTGTATCCTACAACAATATAAAGGAGAAGGATATGAATTTTCCCCTAGTGCCTCCAGAAAAAGCACAGCTCTACCAACATCTTGAGTTTAGCCCAGTGAGAACTTTATTGGAGCTCTAACTTACAGATTGTAAGATAAACAAAACTGTGTTGTTTTAAGTTGCTAAATTTGTGATGGTAGCAACAGGAAACGAATATACTGACTATTGGTCAAATTTCCATCCTTGGGTAAGTTTGATCTAGGTGCAGTTCAGGCTTGAAAGCTGACTGTGCTGGTTAGAAACCTGTGTTACTCAATGTGGCGGTAAATTCCAAATAATTGTGGCTTAGACAACTAAAGTCTTAAATTTTTTTTTTTTTTTTGCTTTAGGAAACTCTGGAGACAGGTAGTGCAGGGCTTTCCACTATAGTGGCTCTGCAGAGTCATCAGAAAAGCAGGCTGATTCCAGCTCTCTGCTGTTATTTCCAGGGCTAGTTCTCATTCTTCTGATCTGAAATGGCTACCAGAGCTCTAGCCATCACATTTAAATTCCAGGCAGAAGGATGAAGGAAGTGCAGAAGAAAGCTGCTTAAGAATGCATCTCAGTAGTTGCTTAAGATATTTCTTCTTACACTCACAGGCCAAAATGTGCTCACATGATCTACTGCAGCTCTATAGAAGGCTAAAGAGGGCGATATGCTCAACTAAAGGTTAGGGGTCTCATCACTAAGGAGATAGGAGAGAAGGATTTGGGGAGATAGTCACAGTATCAACCTTCATGTGGTCATTTTTGTGGGATGACTAGATGTATCTCAAAGAGCCACAGCTATGAAAATGATTCTGGTTGGGATGCAAGTTTTTCCCTCCATATTGGCCAAAGACCGTTTTCTCCCTTTTTCCAATCCTTTTTCCTAACTTCAATTTCCAGTCTACTCTTGTGCTAGCCAATCTTAGAGGCCCATTTCAAATCTTACCTCCTCTAAGAATTTTTCCTAAATTCTACTCAGAGGATATAATCCCCCTTCCCTGAACTTTTATAACACTAAGTTTATCTTTACTGTCCAGGTCCTAGGTCATATTAGCTTCTCAAAAATTGTCTATTGGACTTAGGGGAGGAATGAAAAGAATACCATTTTACTACCAGGAACATATATTACAGTCATGAGTTGCTAAAGGTAGGAATATGTTCAGAGAAATGTGTCATTAGGTAATTTTGTCATGTGAACATATTAGTGTGCTTACACAAACCTAGATGCCTGAAACATACCTAAGCTCTACGGTATGATATGGTATGACAGATAATATATATGCTATATAGGCTGATTGCTTCTAGGCTATAAACCTATACATATTTCTGTATTGAACAACTAGGCAACTATAACTCAGTGACAAGTATTTGTGTGTCTACGCATAGAAAAGGTACAGTAAAAATCCTTTGTAAAAAATAAAAATGGTACACCTGTATACTTTTCATGAACTAACCTTGCAGGTCTGGAGATTGCTCTGGGTGAGTGAGTGAGTAATGAGTGAATGTGAAGGCTTAGGACATTACTGTCCACTGCTCTCCACTTTATAAATGCTGTACACTTAGGCTATACCAAATTTATGAAAAAATTTAAGTAATTGTGCTATAATGTTGTGACAGCCACAATGCCACTAGGTGATAGACAATTTTCAGCTCCATTGTAATCTTATGGGACCAACATCACATATGCTGTCCATCGATGACTGAGACATTGCTATGCAACACAAGATTGTATTTGCATTACAACATTATCATGGATAACTAAATACGACTGTTATACTATTAGACTAGTGCTGAGGACCATTGGTCTACAAAGTGGGAGTGCTAATACTTAAGCTACATGACTTAACAGGTTTCTCTGATGATTAAACACTATTCGATTGTGAAAGGGCCTTGGAAAGTATTAAACAGCCTACAAATACAAGGCATTTTGTTGTTAATAGTCAGCTAGGAAATGAGTGCTCAGCAGAATCACCCAAATAGGCTCCTAAAGGGTATGGCAAAAAATGGAACTTTGTAGAGAAAGTCTCAAGTGGCAAAAAATACTTAGGCAGCAAAAGACAATTTTCTAAAATGATGGGTTTGAGAAAAATGAATCAGCGATGAATGTTGGTGCAAAGCATTATTTAAGAAGTCTGAACATACTCCTGATTAAAAATATTTTCAAGAGTGACTCCAACAGAAATAATGAAATGCTTGGCACAGACCTGCTCCCTCACTCCTCCTGGGTAACCCAGATGCAAGAGCCTGAGTCCATACCTTCCCTGAGTGCTCTTGGCTGCTTTAAGGGCATGGTGTGTGTATGCCCAGACAAATTCAGGGTACAAGGCTGGCCTTACATCTCAGGACCCCCAAGTAGTATTGTCTCGCTACACATTTACATATGCCCTTCCAAAGGTCTCTGACCTCCAGGAGGGTATTTGATTCTAACCAGCAAATTGCAGAGAAAACTTTCCTTTTTATATTTGCTGTGCTGCAGTGGAGTCCCTTTTCTGACATCTTGTCTTTTGGAGATTTTACGGGAAGTGAAAATCTTGAGAGTAAATACTTCATGCAGGTACCAACCGCCTGCACCTGGAGGACCAGAAAGAAATCCAGAGGAGTGTATGTGTGTGTGTGGGGGGGGGGAAGGCAGAAAAGACAGCTCTTTCTTGCCAGCTGTCTCTTGGAGAATAAAATTGAGTGCACTTTTCCTCAGGAACCTCAGGAGCTAGCTTAATCCAGAGCTTAAACAGCAATCTTCTTACGGCAGGAATTGCATGGTGTGAGGCAGAAACCTAAGAAAATGTCCAGGCAGACCCTCTCTTCAGCTCCTTGGGATACCCAAGGGCGGGCAGCAAAGCTCCCCCAGAGTTGTCAGTGCGTTTTGGAACTCATTAATCACACCCAGTTTCAAAGCTGCTACAGGAAACCGGGCCCAGGAACCCCTGGCTGGGAAAGGTATCATCAGCTGCATCTTCCCCCTGATTGCTCTGCCTGCCTTGGCAGCTGGGCTCAGACACCCATGCCACATGGCTCCATTGAGCCCAGCCCACAGATGTGC
Organism: Carlito syrichta; assembly: GCF_000164805.1. Taxonomy (NCBI): domain Eukaryota; kingdom Metazoa; phylum Chordata; class Mammalia; order Primates; family Tarsiidae; genus Carlito; species Carlito syrichta. Next base: position 676,474 of record NW_007253531.1, read on the forward strand.
AGTGGCCCCGGAGGTTACCCATGGCTGCATGCAGAGTGAATTACTTTCACTTTTTGCATCAATACCAGCTCCCTTTTGCTCTGAAAGCAGCTTTCCAAGTTTATCCCCACCTGTGTTCCCCTCTCCCCCGAGACTACTAGCTTTGCAAAATTGTTTGCTCCAAGTTGCTCCTGTAGCACTTTCTCAATCCCTCTCTGCTTAAATTTACATCACATCTCAGAATAATTTGTGTCCATTTCTGATCTCACCTCTAGTCCAAGTTCTGAGGGCAAGGGTTATTTCATATATTCCATGTTCTGCAAGTGCCTGGCACTTGATCTTTCATACAACAGATATGCTCAAACTTTATTTTGTTCCCCCTAAACAGCTATTCATTTAGTAAAGGGATTTTATAAGGTGCTGAGTGAACAGACTAGTGGACCTTCTGGTGATGAGAAAGCTAAGAACACACACACACACACACACACACACACACACACACACCCGGGGTGGAAGAGAGAGAGAGAGAGAAAGAGAGGGAGAGAGAGAGAGAGAGAGAGAGAGAGAGAGAGAGAGAGAGAGCACAAGAGAGCATTAATATGAAACAAATACAAGAAAAGAAGTCTGACCCAATGGTTCATGCCCCCAATCCCAGCTACTTGGGAGGTTGAGATGAGAGGATTGCTTGAGGACAGGAGTTCAAGACCAGCCTGGATAACACAGCGAGACCCTAGTCTTAAAAGAAAAGAACAAAGCATGGAGACTGAGAAAAGATAATGAAAACAGGGAGCTTAGATAGCATGGGTAAGGGAAGGTTTCTCTGAGGTGGTGACATTTAAACCAAGGGTAAGAAGGAACCAATCAGACCAAGAACTTGGGAGAGGGTATATTTCTAGACAGAGAAGACATGGAAACTCAACAGGACTAAGTCGGGAGAGAGAGTTTGACATCTTCAGAGAATGGAAGGGTGGCCACTGTGGCTAGAGCTCAGCATTGAGGCTGGAGAGTGGGAAGGCAAGTTTACTGGGTTGAATAATGTCCCCCTAAAATTCAGGTACATCTGGAACCTCTGAATGTAACCTTATTTAGAGGTAGGGTCTTTGCAGATGTAATTTGTTAAGATGATGCCATGTGAAATACAGTGGGCCCTAATCCAATGACCTTATAAAAAGAGAAAATAGAGACACAAAGACATAGAGACACATAAGAAAGAATATCATGTAAAGCCCTGGACAGAGATTAAAGTTATGGGTCTACAAGCTAAGGAACACCAAAGATTGCTGGCCACCAGCAGAAGCTAAGAAGAGGCAAGGACGAGTCTTCCCCCAGAGCCTTCGGAGACAGAATGGACCTTAGATTCATTGATTTCAGACTTCCAGTCTCCAGAATCATGAGTGAAAAAATTTACGTTGTTTAAAGCCACCAAATGTGGCGATTTGTTATAGCAGCCCTAGAAAACTAACATAGGGGCAAGGAAAATACTGTGCTTTATTATTAGTGAAATGGAAATTCATCAAAAGATGTTAGGCTGTAATAAGAGCTTGTCTTTCTTTTCAGATGTGTGTTTTAAAAAGGTATACAAAATGAGGGAATAAAAATCCACATGCTCAGAACACTTCCCCACATCTTTCTTTAAGGTGACGATGCTGATGCCATTTGCATGTCCCCAGCAACGTAACTGCCCACTAAACGGGTACAATGTGGCATGCTGGAAGATTAATCATCTGGTGTAACCATCCCCACTACTCAGCACTTGTTCAAAACATCTTCCTTCTATTTTTAAACAAACAGGAATCTACTTCTGTGTTCTGAATTTAGCTCCTTTTCCCCAGACACTTTGTGATGCTATATGTTGTCCCTTTTTCTTCCTCTAGCTCCCTTCAGACCTGATGGAAAACATTACACAGTGTAAATCATTAATTAATGCTGATGTTTGCTTTCCTGACATTGCTGTAAAAAGTGCTTATTTGGGGGAGAGAGACCTTGTTTCTTCTAATTCTCAACACAATTTTCAATATAATCCTAAAAATCAATGGATGGCTGAATTCAGATACACAATTACAGTCTGAATTAAGCCATTCATGAATGCTACCTGTCTGACATTTGGAGAAAACACATAACTTGGGAGAAAGAATGGCCCAGTGGGGAAAAAGGGCAGAAGCCAGAAGGTTCTGGAATGCACAGCTTTATACAGCCTAACAGGATTTAGAGTTCTTAGTGACTTAAGAGTCCCGGAGAAAACAATTTTCCTTCTTCATTACAACTCATGAATTCACTCATAGTTCTCATCCATTCAAGATGAAAAGTTTCCTAATTAGGAATTTGAATTTTACTCCCTATCAGCTATAATAAAAATGTATATTACATATTCATTATATCAATAAAGAGGAATATGGGCATCATTGATACAGATGACAATGACAATAGCTGTAATTTATTGAGTATCATAATCTTGGTTGGTACTTCATATACATTATTTCCTATAATACTATCATTTCAGAGTGGCAGTTAAAGTATGAACTTGGAGTTCAACATCCTTGGGTTTAAATCCTGGTTCTGCAACTTAGTAGCTAAGTGACTGGTTAGTTGCTTAATCTCTGTAGGCCTCAGTTTTTCTCATCTACAAAATGGCACCAGTAAAAGTGTCAATCTTATAAGGATTAAATGAAATTTTCTAATATAGTATGGCCTTTAGTAATAATAATAATGACACAAATTATAATGAGAATAATAGTAACAATTGTATAGCCTTTACTATATTTTTCTACATATAGGTATTATTTTTATTTTTATTTTATGGATGAGAACATTGAACAACTGAAAGCTTAAGAAACATCATCCCTGTCATATAGCTGTAATGCAATAGAGCTGGAATTTGATCCGTTAATGTTAGCCATTGTTAGTATTATAATCTAGAATTCTTACTACAATATTTTGCACAAAGTACCTGCTGAATTTGTGGAGCGATAAATTATAGCCAGTATTTTCTGGTCTGAGAAGAACCATGGATTTTTAAATTTTATTTTAAAGATGTGGGGTACAATTCAGGGTTAGGTGTGCAAACGTTGATTATGCGGGTACTTGTTGGGGAGGTGTGCCCCTCTCTCCCCTAGCGGCTTCCCTCAACTGAACCTTGGATCTTGCTTAATGTCTCTACTTATATTTGATTTGGCTCCTGATACAATTGGTTTCTTTCTACCTCTAGTGGACTAAGTAGAGATAGGCCATTCCCCTTTGATTCTATTTGCTCAGTCCGAGTGGAAAGTTCTTCCCAGCTATCATTTAGGAATAATGACATCAGCTTAAGAAACAATTGGAAACATCCATAGGTCAAGGCTCAGGTAAAGGCCTACCTGCTCCAGGAAGCTATAAAATCTCTCTTTCATCTGGAGCTCTACAGAGCCCTCCCAACCCAGGCTTCCTGCTTCTTATTAAACAGGTTTGTAATGCAGACTTTTCTGGCTCTTGGTCCTACTTACATGCTATAGAACCTTGGTCAGTCCTCAAATCTCCTAGAATTAATTCCAGGAGTTCTTGGGGGAGTTTCACATGAACTTGTGCAGCTCTGGCCTCCTCGATTTCCATGGCCCAGAAATTCACTTGTGATGTATTTTGCCAGTACCCCAGCTGTCAGGGTCCTATTTTTGTGAATACTGATTCCCTGCCCCTGAAGCTTCCAAAGATAAACTCTAAGGTAACTAAAATGATGCTACTTTCCTTATAGAATACTGTGGATACTGCCCCCTCTGTACAGCTCACTGTTTTTTGTCTCACTGATCCTGCACTAGCTCTACATATGCTCGTATCTCACAAAGTCCTTCAAGTTCACAGCTCCTTAGCGCCTCTACTTGTAGCACCCATCATTCTCAGTCTCAGACTGCAGCTAGACTGAGAGACTGGCAGATGTCTGATATCTTCCTTTGTAGCTCTTACTATGAATGGCAATTGCACATTCATTTTGTGTAGTCTCTATCTAATGTCTACCAATAGATGGTAAACTTCATGAAGGAATGGATTGAATATGTTTTTTTTAAAATCCTCTCATATTCAGAATAGCACAGTCCTGAACACAGTAGTAAAGATGTGTTGAATGTATGACTATTTTGGTCTCCTGAACTTATACTACCCTAAGCCAGGTGAGAAAGAAGTTCTAACTCAAATCAGTACCCAGGAAGAGCTTAAACACCCACCCTGTCCCCTGGCAATGTACACACAAGTTTGCCAGTTAATGAGACAGAGTCAAAATCTAGATTCAGGTCAAAATCTAGATTCAGAGTCAAAATCTAGATCCAAGACTTAAACTTAATTGTCTTTTCCACATGGATCTTCCAAACAGATTAGAAGTTTTGAAGTTGGAAACAATGCCTTCTCCATCTTAGCACCTTCCACCTTATATAGCACAATACCTAGCAAAAAAAAATCATCCTAAGAAATACTTATTGGAGTGGGCAAGCATGATGGTCAAGATCAGCACTTGCCAGCTTTGTAGAGTTTCCATAGATCTGCTGCAGTCTTCCTGTCATGTTTGCAGAGATGGTATGTAGTTAAGACACGGAAGGGATTTCTGCAACAGATTTTCTCTTCAGCTCTGTCTAGAAATTGTTCAGACCACCTCACATAGAGCTAAAAAATTATTTCCTAAAAATATAGATGGGTCATAGAAAGCCTGAAATAAGCTCAGGAAGATGAGCACCTCATGACTACCTACTTCCACACTAGGCAAGGGAGGGGCCAAGGAATACCCAATTTGTCTCGCTTTGCAAAGACATTATCTGAGGAGAAAGCTTGGACCATGCCTAATCCACAACCATGGGCTATTTTCGAGTTAGCCTATACCAGTGGTTCTCAACTGGGAGCAATTTTGTCCCTCAGAAGACACTGAAAATGTCTAAAGACGTTATAGTTTGTTACAACTTGGGGAGCTCTACTGATGTCTAAATGAAAAGAGGTCAGAGGTAGTACTAAACACCCTACAATTTATTCATGGATTGCCTCTCTCCAACAAAAATTTAACAGTACTGAGGTTGAGAAATCCTGACCTAGACAAATCCAAAACACAGGGCATGGGCCATTTCTAAGTTCACATGGAGAGCCTGGTGCCTCCTCCTTAAGGCACTTGAGCTATTTTCTTCTGGCCTAAAATTAGTTGCTAATGGCTGCAGCATCTCTGCTCCCTCATCTTCAGTCTCCTGAATGTGGAGAGAGCACATTGGAAGCAGCTTAGCTCCAGACTTGCAGCCACTGCCCTGTAGGACTCAGAACTCCACTGTGCGTGCGTGTGTGTGTGTGTGTGTGTGTGTGTGTGTGTGTGCGCGCGCTTGTATGTGTGTGTGTGTTGGGGGGGTGCTTTTGCGTGATTTCTCCTTCTCATCTTTTTCTTGCTGAGTTCAAGGGAGAGGAATCAGTTTTTTTTCCAGTTCCACAAGTTTGCATCCCCCATCCTCATTCCAGAAAAAGTGGGAGGAGACATAATTTGGGGATAGCATATGGTTGTCAGTTGCTTGCTCCAAAGGAAGGAGTTACTTCCAGCTGGCCTCACCCTCCTGCACACGGCCCCTGAACAGCCTCTTTTTCTGGTGCTTTCCGCATGACAAGCTCCTGTTCAAAAGGCTTCTGATGGCTCACTTGGCACAATGGGTTTAGAGCCCACTGACCTGGGTTTGACTAGCTTTTTATTTTTAGATCTAGAAACCTCAGGGTTTTCCTTTATGTGGAAGAAAATGCTATGCCCAACACTTTAGATTGTGCTATATGGATTAAGTGAAGATACCATCACTTCCATTGACCACTACTTCAATTAACGTTGCCAAGAGAATTGCCACGTACCAGGAACTGTGTTAAGTGCTTTATGCATTTTTTGATTTTAGCCTCATTATAACCTATTTTTCCGAGGAGTAAACTAAGGCACAGAAAGAGGTTACTTGTTTAAGGTCACACAGTGTGTATGTAGTAGAATAATTTAAACCTGGTAGTCTAACCACTGAATTCTACTCTAATGACATAGAGAAAAAGAGCTCTGGATAATGTGAGGTGCTATGCCAATCCCAGAATTTTTTCCTTGTACTTTACATTTGTTTTTTATTCATTTAACTAATATTATTGAGCACCTCGTATATGCTAGAGATTGTACTAGAGGAAGACAATGCTGAGGTTTTTTTTCCCAATACTACTACTATAGGGTTCGCAGGGAGGCAGTGATCAAGTTTCTGACACCAGTCCCTGATCTGATCTGCTATGTCTTGATGGCCTCCTGAATTCAAAACTCAAATTTACAGTAGAAACAAAACAAAAACAAATCAAATGTCCTATGCTTGCACCCATGCATAAAGAAAAGATTTGCTTGGCCAAATAGCTACTTCTTTAAGGGATGAGCATCTACCCCAGGGGTGGTATATAGAAAAGTGCTCTATACATATTTGTCCAATGAATGAACTTGAATTCATACTATGTACTAGTCCCTGTGCTAGGCTCCCAACATACATAATCTTACCATGTGAGAATGCATTAGACTGACATTTTCTAGATGAGGAAATAGGTTAAGGAGCCCAGAGTAATACTGTTGGTAGACCAGGATTCTAATCCAGGTTCACATAGACCCAAAGTCCCATGTTTCTGTCTTAGACTAGAATGTGAAAACTGGATATTTGCAAGTCTGCAATCATCTTGGAGAGAGTATGATCAGCAAGGAAGTCAGCTTGAGTTCAAATCTTGGTTCCATTATTTTCTAGCTATTGGACCTTGAGGTATGTGTCCACTCTGCTACTTCGTTTCCTAATGTAATAAATAGAAATAAAAATAGGAGTATTTCATGGTGTTTTTGTAAGGGCTAAATGTATTGCAGCCATTCCTTCATAAATGTGGAGGATTGGTTCCACTATCCCCCATACCAAAATCCACACATACTCAAGTCCTACATTGTGGAACCTATGAATACGAAGAGGAAGCTCTCTACATATATAGGGGCCTGCAAATGCTGAATTTTCAATTCGTGTTTTCCTCCCTTCCTTTCTTTTTTCCTGCCTTTCTTCAACAAAGTTTCACTCTGTTGCACAGGCTGGAGTGAGGTGGCATGATCTTGGCTCACCATAGCCTCTAACTCCTGGGCTCAAGTGATCCTCCTGCCTCAGCCTCTTGAATAGCTGGGACTACAGGCATACACCTCCACACCCAACTAATTTTTCTGTTTTTTTTGTAGAGATGGGAGTCTTGCTTTGTTGCCCTGGCTGGGCTCAAATTCCTGACCTCAAGTGACCCCTCTACCTTGGCCCTCCAAAATGCTGGAATTACAGGCATGAGCCATGGTGCCTGATCAATGTGTGGTTAAAAAAATTTGTGATAAGTGGACCTGAGCAGTTCAAACCTGTACTGTTCAAGGGTCAACTGAATTTGTATAGTACTTAGAATAGTGCCTGGCACATTGTATGTGTCTGCATATTACATATATTAGCTCTTATTCTCCTTCTTTAGAGAAAGAAGGGCTTTAAAGACCATATGTCATTGTTATATATTGTATTTAGGATTCTGCACATTGTGTATCCTAATTTGATAAGAAACATTGAAATTTAAATGCTGATGATTAAATAATTTAGCAGTAATTAATAATAATGTGTGTCTCCTGTATGGCAGCTCCTCAGCATATCCATATTAAACAATCACTGGTATTTCACAGCATCTTGTTAAATTTAATTGTCTTGTTAAACCTAAATTAAGTGTATCTTAAAGAAATGATTTAGATCATCGCTGAGATTTTAAGCTGTTCACCTCTTTTGGAAGTTGAACCAGAGTTGCCTGGAATACTGTTGATTCCAGGTTTGGCAAGCACATGTAGACATTCTCTGGTTACTACACTAACTGGATCACGCCCACCAAGAATAGCCACCGGGACTAACTTGCATTCTCCAGAGCGAGAAAACTGTCTTGCTGCCTGCCAGAGCCCCAGGTACAGTGAAATACAAGGCATTTAAGAGTATTTGCACAGCAGGCAGCAGCCCCAAGTGCCCCAGAGGCTCTCGTTATTTCATCTGTGTTGGCAGCTGTGTGTATGAGCAGATGGCTCCATGTTTGGGATGGGGAGGATATCAGGGTTTTCCAGAGAAACAAAACCAATAAGATATGCAGGCTGAGAGGTCCTGGGATCTGTCTTCTGCAAACTGGAGACCTAGGAAAGCCAGTGGCATAGTTTCAGTCCAAGTCCCAAGGCCTGACAACTAGGAGAACCAATGATGTCCTAGTCCAAGCACAAGAAAAAGTAAATGTCCTAGCTCAAGAAATCAGGCAGGGAGAGTGAATTCTCCCTTCCTCCACTTTTTTGTTCTGTTTCAGCCCTCAACGAGTGGATAAGGCCCACCCACACCGGGGACAGCAATCTGCTTTACTCAGTCCACCAGTTCAAATGGTAAACTCACAGACACACCCAGAAATATTGTATAACCAGCTCTATGGACCTTATGTGGTCTCATCAAGTTGATACATAAAATTAATCATCACAGGGGGATTCTGTGTAAAGATAGTTGCAAGTGAAATTATACTCCCCTGACACAGAAGAAGGTCAGCTGCCCAAATGTGTCCTCCGATATAGGCCAGAGTCAACAGTTAGGATGGGATCTGAAAATAAGTTACCAGGCAGTGTTTTGGAGGGTAACCAGACACCATCCTTGTTTAATAGGAAGACACACACACACACACACACACACACACACACACACACACACACACTTTATCCCCCAGAACACAGGGAATAAGTTTCTGAAGACAGAATTGCAAGCTGAGACTAGGGGTTCCTTTTCACTGGTACTTGTTTCTCTCTCAGGGTGTTGTCCTAGTGGTCTTGGAAGGATGATCTTTATGCTCTAAGGAAGGTGAGGGATGAGGATAACAGGGAAAAGGACAACAACAATGATTAGGACTGACTGAACGCTTATCGTGTGCTAGCCATTTGACTAACATTATTTCACTCACTCAATAACCTTGTGTGCACAGGTGCTATTTTTATTCCCATTTTAGAGTTAAGAAAATTGAGGAGAGAGTTTGAGTAACTTGTTCAAGGTTACTTAGCTATAAGTGGCAGAGTGTAGACTTGATCTTGATCAATCTGTATTTTTAACCAATATGCTATGCTGTCTTTTAGAATTCACAGCCTTTTGCAGGCATCTATGGCAATGGAGCACTTTGTCATTCTTGTTACTGTAGGAAAATTCTTACCTCATTCAGGTGTTTAGTAGAGTATAGGTGAGATTTACTCCATTTTCAAGGAAAAGAAAAAAATGGGGAAAAATTTACAGAATTGCACAGCTCAACCCAGTAAAGAGAGAATCTAGCAACAAATTAGAACCATAGTAGAAAACAATACATACAGTTGTTAAAAAAGAATGAGCAGTTCTCTAGACATCGATATGGAAATTACAAGAGCAAAAAACAAGACCAAAAGTGTGTGTATAGTTGGTTGCTCCTATTATGTTGCAAAAAATAAATTTACATGTATGCTCATAAATGCATGAACTTGACTGGTAATAGTGATTATCTTTGGTAAGAAAACTATTTGGAAAGGGGCAGGGAAGGAGGGAGACAATTTTCACTGAAAATCATTTTTTTTTGTTTTCAACTTTGTGCCTCGTGCTTGCATTACCTATTCTAAACGTTTTTTTAAGTTAGAGCTAAGAAACAGAATGGGCTGTACTTTGAGGTGGTAAGCAGACAGAAGATACCCAAATAGACAGTGAAGACAGATACCTTATCAGAGAGGGAAGGTTGGAGCTTGGAACTTTTCTAATAAACCTGTGATTTTACTTTTCTGACATCCCCAGAAATAGTGATTGCACCATATTTCCTATGAGGACAATGCCTTGTGCAAGGCAAATTTGTCTCTAAGAGTTGTCAGGGGATCCTGCATCATGAGCATAGCCTTGGTGACCCTCAAACTTATGAGGACAAATTTGACTTTAGGTGTTCTGTTTTTAGTAATCATTTATCCTTCAAAGACTGAAGAACCTGAATTCTGTTATTTTTAAATAAATTTCCACACCTTAACTGGATTGGCTATATCGTTTCTCTTCCTTGAAATTCTCTGCCCCAAGTCCTTGGCATGCTTGAACTCTTCTTAATGTTTTAGTGTCAACTTAAATAAGACATTCTTGGAAAGATTCTCTATAATCATTTTATCTAGGCAGATTCCTTATTGTTCTGTAATACATTGCTTCATTTGCTATCGTTAATAAAAGGTATGCTAGTTTGCCAGGGCTGCCTTAACAAAGTACCCCATGTGAACTATCTCAGTTCCACGGTCTAGAAGTTTGATATCAAGGGGACAGGAGACTGGTCTCTTCTGAGGACTGTAAGAATTTGTTCCACACTTTCTTCTCCTGGTTGCTGGCAGCCTTTGGTGTTCCTTGGCTTGCAGAAGCATCATTCCAATTTTTGCCTTCATCTCTATATGGTGTTCTACCTGTGTGTCCATCTGTGTATCCAAATATCCCCTTTTTATAAGGACACAGGGTATAGTAAAATACTTATATATTTTTTTTCTAAATCAGGTGTTGATAATTTTTTTTCTATAAAGGAAGACATTAAGCATTTTAGGCTCTGTATATATCATTTGGTCTCTGTGGCATCTTTTTCCTTTTTTAATCCATTTTAATACTATAAAAACCATTCTTAACCCATAGGCTATTCAAAAACAGGCTCTGCTGACCAGATATGACCTGGGTCGGGGGAGTGGGGGGGCTATACCTTGCCAATCCCTATTCTAAATTAATAGTTTTAATTTGTTATTATTTTTATTTCAGATTGTTCATCTATGATCACCAGTGAGATAGGAAGTTTTTCTCTCTTACTGTGTTTACCTGGTTTTGACTTCAAGATTATGTTGGTTTTAAAAATGAATTGGAAGTTTTCTTTTCTGTTCTAGCACAGTTTAATATTGTTATTTTATATTTCTTGACCATGTAGTAGAAATTACTGGAGAAACTGTCTTGGTATGTGTAGAAGGGATTGGGCTAAGGAAAAGAGAGATAAGATGGGTATTCCATTTTTTTTTAATGGTAATGATCTTTATTTGGTATTAGGGTTTTTGGCTCTTTAGTCATCATTTGGCTTTTCTATTTTCTCCTTGAATTAGATTTGATAAATGATGTCTTCTTAAGACATTTATCAGGTAATCTAAAGCTTTCAAAATTATTTGTATGGAATGTTGTATATAATATTCTGTACATAATAGTGGTATATAATAATCTGCACCTCTTTTTAATCTCCATAGTGTCTTCTCTTTCCTTCCTTGATCAACTTTGCCAAGAGTATATTTGAGTTGCCTTTTCAAATAACCAGCTATTGACTTCTTATTTCTTTTCTCTAGTTCATCAATTTGTTTAAAAAATTTTTATTATTTCCATATTATTGCAATAGATCTTTGTTAGCTACCTGATTTTGTCTTCTTAATAATGTGGGAATTTCAGGCATTAATTTTCTTCTATAAAGTTTTTCAGTTTGATATGTAGGTTTTCACTGTTTTTGTGCGAAATATTTTCTGTTATTTTCTTTATTGATCTATTGATTAATGTTTTAAAAAATATTCTTAAATGTAGGAGAATTTTAAAAAGCTATCTTTTATTATTAATTATAATAAATAAACTGGTTGGTATGATATCAATTCTTTAGCATTTATTGAGATTTGCTTTATATTTGGTGCATGGACAATTTTGTAAATATCTGTGTGTACTTAAAGAGAATATCTATTCTCTAATTTGGGTGCTGGGTTCTCTGTGTGTCCATTTTATTAGGCTTGCTAAATGTATTATTCACACCTTTTAATGTTCTTATTAAATTTTCATGTGCTTGGTCTTTCAATTAATCAAAATAAATGCCAATTTGCTATCAAAATTGTGGTTTTGTAATTCTGTAAATTTGTTTATACTTATTAAGAGGCTATGACCTTAGATGCATGAAAATTTTAGGTTCCCCGGTTGATTGTACCTTTTATCAATATTGTGAGTCTTTTTATTTCTTTTCTTTAAAAATTTTTTTTTTAAATTTTAAAAATGTGGTGTAAATGGTGCTGGGAAAACTGGCTGACCATATGCAGAAGATTGAAACAGGACCCCTATCTATCCCCATACACAAAAATTAACTCCAAATGGATCAGGGACCTAAATATAAAACCTCAAACCATAAGAACCTTAGAAAATGAAGGACATACCCTCATGGAAATTGGAACTGGCATCCAATTCCTGAACAAAACTCAAAACCCACAAGTCATAAGGGATAAGATAGACAAGTGGGACCTCATTAAACTGACAAGTTTCTGCAAAGCCAAAGAAATCATCAAGAGAGCCAGAAGACAGCCAACAGCCTGGGAAAAAGTGTTTGCCAACTCCAGGTCTGACAAAGGCTTAACATCCTGGATCTACAAGGAACTCAAATGTGCTGAAAAGAAAAAAACAAATAACCACATTATAAAGTGGGCAAAAAATATGAACAGACACTTCACAAAGGAAGATATCTGATCAGCCAACAGACACATGAAGAAATGCTCAACCCCATTAATCATCAGGGAGATGCAAATCAAAACCACATTGAGATACCACCTAACTCCAGTCAGAATGGCAGTTATCAACAACTCAAAAAATAACAGCTGCTGGAGAGGGTGTGGCGAAAAGGGAACACTTCTACACTGTTGGTAGGAGTGTAAACTAGTGCAACCTCTGTGGAAAGCAGTGTGACGATTCCTAAAAGCTCTAAACATCAACCTCCCATATGACCCTGCAATCCCCCTACTGGGAATATACCCTGAAGAACTCAAATCACTCTATAAAAAAGATACCTGCACGCGAATGTTTATTGCAGCATTGTTCACAATAGCAAGAATCTGGAACCAACCACGCTGTCCATCAAAAGAGGACTGGATTAAAAAATGTGGTACATATACACGATGGAATACTATGCAGTCATAAAAAAGAACAAAATCATGAATTTTGCAGCAATCTGGATGGAGCTAGAGTCTATAATACTAAGTGACCTCTCACAGAAGCAAAGATCTGAGTACCACATATTCTCACTCATATAGTGGACCTTGATCATCCCATGCACTACTATAAGAAATGACTGACAGTTTTGGGAAACTATGGGGGGGG
>NW_007253531.1:689926-713447 GCF_000164805.1 Carlito syrichta
CCTGGCAGTTTCCCCCAACTGCCAATCCCACCTCCCCCTTCCCTGGCAGTTTCCCAATACTGCCAATCACTTTCTCATATATGATAATTGCTCAAAGTTTGCTTATGAGTGAGAACATATGGTACTCTGTTCCTTGTTTCTGTGATAGATCACATAGTATGATAGATTCTAAATCCATCCAAGTTGCTGCGAAGTCCATATGTTTGTCCTTCTTTATGGCTGCATAATATTCCATTGTGCCTGTGCACCACATTTTTTTGTATACAGTCGAGTTTCGATGGGTAGCACTGTTGATTCCATGCTTTTGCTATTGTGAATAGTGCTGTACTAAACATGTGTGTGTAGGTTTCTTTTTTGTAGAATGATTTGAGTTCCTCCAGGTATACTCCCAATAGGGGGACTGCCGAGTCATATGGAAGGTCAATTTCTAGTTCTTTCAGAAATTTCCACACTGTCTTCCAAAGAGGTTGCACTAGTTTGCATTCCCACCAGCAATGTAAAAGCATACCTTTTTCTCCACACCCTCGTCAGTATGTTGTTTGTTTTATTAATGGTGACCATTCTTACTGGAGTTAGGTGGTATCTCAAAGTGGTTTTGATTTGCATTTCTTTGATGATTAGTGAGGCTGAGCACTTTCTCATTTTGTTGTCTGCCTGTATATCTTCTTTTGAGAAGTGTCTATTCATGTCTTTTGCTCACTTTTCTTTTTAAACATATTTTTTATTTAAAATTGTGGGGTTACAGTTAAGTGTTAGGTATACAAATATGCATCGTTCAGGTACCCTTGTTGATAAGGGGGGTCTCCTCGTCCCCAGACAGATATTGACTGCCGTTAATCCCACCTCCTTTCCACTCACTACCCTCCATAGTTTCCCACCACTGTCAATCCTTTTCTTATAGTGTTATGATAGTTGCTCAAGGTCCACTATATGAGTGAGAACATGTGATACTCAGATCTTTGTTTCTGTGAGAGATCACTCAGTTTTATAGACTCTAGTTCCATCCAGGTTGCTGCAAAATTCATGATTTTGTTCTTTTTTATGGCTGTGTAGTATTCCATCGTGTATATGTACCACATTTTAAAAATCCAGTCCTCTTTTGATGGACAGCATGGTTGGTTCCAGGTTCTTGCTATTGTGCACAATGCTGCGATAAACATTTGTGTGCAGGAATCTTTTTTATAGAGTGATTTGAGTTCTTCAGAGTATATTCCCAGTAGGGGAATTTGGGGTCATATGGGAGGTCGATATTTAGAGCTTTTAGGAATTTACTTACTTTTTAATGGGCTGTTTGTTTTTTTCCTTTTGGCTCATTTGAGTTCCTTATAGATCCTAGATGTTAGGCCTTTGTCAGATATACAGTTGGAAAATATTTTTTCCCATTCTGTGGGCTGTCTCCCCATTCTTTTGATGGTTCCTTTTCCTTTGCAGAAGTTTTTCAGTTTGATGAGGTCCCATTTGTCTATCTGATCTCTTATGGCATGGACACTTGGTGTTTTGATCAGGAATTGGTTGCCAGTTTCAATTTCCATAAGGGAGTCTCCCGCATTTTTTAAGATTCTTATAGTTTGAGGTTTCACGTTTAGGTCTTTGATCCATTTAGAGTTAATTTTTGTGTGGTGATAGGTAGGAGTCCTGTTTCAATCTTCTGCATGTGATCAGCCAGTTCTTCCAGCACAATTTACTGAATAGGTTCACCACTCCCCAGTGGTTGTTGTTGGAGGCTTTGTCAAAGATGACTTGGTTAAGAAATTGAGGTTTTGCTGCCAGAATTTCTATCCTGTTCCACTGTTCCATATGGCTGTTGTTGTACCAATACCAGAGCTTCTTTATTTTTAACAATAGTTTTGTTTTAATGTCCTTTTCATATATTGTTGACCTTGTTATGCCTTTTATTATTATTATTATTTTGACTAATATCTGTTGGCAAATCTTTTCATATTCTTCTACTTTCAACATTTTTGTGCCCTTTATTTTGAAAATAGTATCAAGTTGATTTGGGTAATTTTAATCCAATTCTACAATCTCTGTCTTTATAGAGAAGCTTAAACTATTTATATTTTTGTATGTAATACACTTTGATGTATTTTGCCATCTTATTCATATTTTCTGGTTAAACATTTTATATTCTTATTTCTCTTCTGTCTTCCATTGGTTTGAAACTTATTCAATGTACTTTCTTTGTTTGAGTGTTCTTAAAAATTGTTTAAAATTGAATATTCCTAAATATTTACCATGCACACTTAACAAAATTGAAGTTACTTATAAATTTACTTTTTCTGTGGAATTTAAAAATTTTTAACCTTAATTACCTTTTTATGTGCCTCCATCTGTAAGACTTAAGATGTTATCTAGAATTTAATTCTACTTTTATTTTTATTACCCCTAAATTAAATGATATTATTGTTTGTTCATATACTCAGTACTTTTTTTAGATTTTTCTCATGTTTTCAAAATATTTTGCTGAGCATTTTCTTTTTCTCAATTATCTTATATTGGGTAGTTTCTTTACTAAATGTTTTAGCAGGGGTCTCTTAGTAGTCAAGTTTTAAAAAATTTTTGTCTGAAAATGTTTTTATTTTGTTTTAACTCTTGAATAATACTTTGGATATTATAACGTAAAATCTGGTTAAAAGTTATTTTTCTCTAGCAACATTTTCTTGTCTTCTATTTTTATAATGAGAAGTCTGTCAATTTAATTGTCTTTCTTTACATATAACCTATATTCGTTATATATTTTTCTTAGGTTTTCATTTGTTTATTGTTCTGCAGTTTTATTCTGTGCCTAGGTATGGCCCAGACTTAAATCTCTGAATTATATTCTAAGATATCAGAACAATATCTTTGGTTGGTCTCATTCTCATTTTCTCTCTTTCTCTCAGTCCTTCCTCTATTTCTTTTAGTCTTTATTCCAGTTTACAACTTTTCATTTCTTATTCTGTTGTTTAACACATCAATTAAGTTTTAAAATAATTGAGTGTAATTTTTTGATTTTGGAAGTTCTATTTGGTTCTTCTTAAATCTGCCTATTTTTCAGTCTTGTTCTTTGCCGTATTTCCAAAGCCATCTTTTATGTTTCTTATCATTCATATTTTATAGCACCTGTCTGATAGTTCTATCATCTGAAGTCTTTGTCATTTAATTCTAATACTTATGTTAAATCTAATTCTCTTTTTTATTTTAAAGATGTGGGGTACAATTCAGGGTTAGGTATACAAATGTTCATTATGCAGGTACCCTTGTTGATGAGGTGTTCCCCTCCCTCCCCTGCCAATTTCCCTCAACTGCCAATCACACCCCCACCCCCGGGCAGTTTCCCACTACTGTCAATCCCTTTCTTATAGTATTATGATAATTGTTCAAGTTCCACTTATGAGTGAGAACATATGGTACTCTGTTCTTTGTTTCTGTGATAGATCACTGAGTATGATAGACTCTAAATCCATCCAACTTGCTGCAAAGTCCATATGTTTGTCCTTCTTTACAGCTGCATAATATCCCATTGTGTATATGTACCATATTTTTTTTAATCCAGTCCAGGTTTGATGGGCAGCACGGTTGATTCCATGTCTTTGCTATTGTGACTAGAGCTGCAACAAACATTCATATGCAGGTATCTTTTTTGTAGACTGTAAATCTAATTCTTAAACAATTATTTTTTAGTTTTAACATTCTTAACACAGAAGACTGTCTTCACAAAATTCTTTAGTTTTAGCTTTAACATTGAAGTCTGATGTGAGTTCATTTTTCCCCCAAGGTTCATTTTCCTCGCCCACACAGTCAGTTGTTCTAGAACCATTTGTTGAAAAGACTGTCTTTTCCCTGTTTAATTAACTTAGCTACTCTGTCAAAGACAATTGATCACATATGTGTATATCTATTTCTGGTGTCTCTATTCTGTTCTATTGATCTGTATGTACATACTATGCTATGTTGAGTATAGCAATTTTATAGTAAGTTTTGGTATCAGATAATACAAGTTCTCCAACTTTGTTCTTCATTTTCAACATTTCTTTCACTGCAGGTCTTTGCATTTCCATATGTTTTAGAGTAATCTTTTATATTTCTACAAGAATGCCTACTTATACATTCACTGGGATTCTGTGGAATCCACAGATATATCTCAGTAGAATTTAAATATTACCAGTGAGCCATCCAATCTATAAATTTAATATAGCTGTCCCTAGGTATCCAGGGGGGATTGATTCCAGGACCTCTTGCAGATTCCAAAGTCCATGAATGCTCAAGTCTTTGACATAAAATGGTATAATATTTGCAGATAACCTATACACATCCTCCTGTATACTTTCAATCAACTCTAGATAAATTTTAATACCTAATATAATATACATGCTATGTAAATAGTTGTTACACTATATTTGAAAAATTTTTATTATTTTTTATTTTTAAAAATGTTTTCTATCTTAGGTTGGTTCAACTCATGGATGCAGAACCTGCAGATATGGAGGGCTGACCATATATATTAAGTTTTCTTTAATTTCATCTAGCAGAATTTGTAGGTAATGTATTTTGTTTAATGGGGTTGGTTTGATGCTTGTAAATGATCTTTAAATTTCATTTTCAAGTTACAAAATAAAAATGTTTATATTTATCTTGTAATCTTCCTAAATTTACCTATAGTTTTAGTAACTTTTTTGAAGATTTTCTATATACAAAATCATGCTTTTCATGAATAATTTAATACTTCTTGCCTATGTTCTTTCTCAGGTAATGTGCCCTTTTTCCTCTGGCAGCTCTTAAGGGATTCTTTTTCATCATTGGTTTTAGTAATTTCATTTTGATGTGTTTTCGTGTGATTTTTCCTTATTTTATTCTACTTGGGGGTCTGTGGAACTTGTTGGATTTGTTATTTTATAATTTTAATCAATTTTGAAAATTTCAAAACTTTTTTGACTATTTATCCTGGGATTCTAATTTCATATAGTTAGTTGACTTATTATTGCCCCAAAGATAACTGAATCTGTTTTTTTAAAATTTCCGTCAGTTTGTCTCTCTCTTTGCTTTAGCTTAGATCACTTTAGTTTTCATCTTCAAGCTCACAATCTTCTTCTGTACCATTTAATAGACTGTTAATGTGATTCTAGTGCATTTTTGTTTAAAATAATGCATTTTTAAAACTCTACAAAAAAACCTCAAAATTTTCATTTGGCTTTTCTATTTCCTTTATTTTTCTTCTCACTATGTTTATGTTTTCCTTTAAACTGAGCATATTATAATAATTATAATAATATTTATGTAATTATTATAATCATTATAATAGCTATTTTAAGTTCCCTGTCTGCTAATTCCATCATCACTGTCATTTCTGGATGTTTCTGTTGAATGATTTTTCTCTTGGGTATGGGTCACATTTTCCTGCTTCATTGTAAGTATAGTAGTATTTGATTGAATGCAGGACATTGTAAATTTTGTACATTGTTGAG
Source organism: Carlito syrichta (assembly GCF_000164805.1). NCBI lineage: Eukaryota > Metazoa > Chordata > Mammalia > Primates > Tarsiidae > Carlito > Carlito syrichta. Next base: position 695,371 of record NW_007253531.1, read on the forward strand.
CAGCTGCATATTTTTTGTCTTTTATTAAAGAGTGTTGGACTTTATTCTGACAGTCAGGTAAGTTATTTGCAGATCAAACTGATTTTTAAATCATATTTTTAAGCATATTTAGAGTTGATTAAGCTTTACTCAGTGTTAATTTAGCCAAACCACCAAGGTGTGTAAGAATTCGTATGGGATTTCTACTAAGTTGACTCAGTGTCCACAGATAACTCTCCACTGTGACTTGTCAGAGATCAGTTGCCTTCTAGTCCCGTGTGAGCTCTGTGACTTGATCAGTTTATATTTCCCGAGTTTTGCTTTGACTGGCCTCGTGGATTTCCATCTGCCTATGTGCAGCTTAGCATTTAGCAACAGAATCAAAGGGATTTTTATCCAATTTTCTGAAGCCATTTCCCTGTATACTTTCCTCTTCTCTGGCACACTGACCCAAAAAATTCCATTCACCTTGTTCTCCCCAAACCTTTATTTCTATCTTCTCAGATTAAACTGTGCACTGTTTGGGTTCTTCTTCCCTACAAGCAGTACCCACATGTAGAAAGTTAGGAACATCCTGGGGCTCAATCATTTGTGTGACTTGGCTTCAGAATTACAGACTTTCTCTTAGGGACCACAGTCCTACACCACCTTTTGTTTAATGCTTGCAAAGAATTATTACATTTACTTTGTCCAGTTTTCTAATAATTCATAGATGGAGGCAAGTCTACTTGCAATTACTCCTTCATGGCTAGAGGCAGACGATCCCAGAACAATTTGTATATGTGCATTTTATAGCTCAATAATTCCTGAAACAGGTTGATGGTCTAAAAATCAAACTTCAAAGACAAAGAAGACAGACTCATTATGAATTTTCTGGTGAAGTTTCCTCATAGTTTTTCTTGAGCTCAGTACATGGTATACAAGCTTCTACTGTCCCTTTGCTGATGGGCTGATGTTTTTCAATTCTAATTGTTCACTGAAGCTATAGTCCTTTGAAGTCCCTGATTTTATATAGGCAGCTTAATTCAAAATGCCTCAAATAATTGAGGCCCCCAAATCTTGTCTCCTATGCACTGGTTGGTGTTAGAAAATCATATTCTTATGCTGTGGAAGACAAGTAGCTCTCTCTCACATTATCAAAATTCACTCCAGGTACTCCGAGTTATAGTGCCTATGATTTCTCTTTTTGTTTTCTTGTTCCTCTTTTGGTTTTGACGCCTTGGAATTTTCTTTACTTTCTCAGCTACTTGGCTGGCACTTAAAAGGATGTTTGCTATATTTTCATTTTTAGGTGACTTACAGACTGTAGTTAAATTGTTTTATAAGATTTTTAAATGTCAGAAATAAAAGTACACAGTATGTTAAATAATTTTTAAAGCAACTGTACAGCTATTAATTAGTATTTTAGTGATTTTAGTAACAGTCCCAAATTGATCTAATTTACCTAGCTTTTCTCTACTGTTTGATATTTAAGGTGTTTATGTAAAATTTTACTATAATAACCAGTTTCTTAAAAAATATGCATTTAATATTTAAAGTGTTTAATACAATGAATCTTTTTCTTTTATTGAGTAACCTCTCTTAGATAATTTCTAAGAAGATTTTTTGGGCTGAAGTAAATGAACATGTTTAAGATAGAAAACAACCTTATTGCCGCTATATCTCAGTAGTCTAATGAATAAACACTGAAAGGGATTTAGACAGGTGGATATTTGTTTTTTAGTGTTTATTATTTTGTAAATAATAAAGGGGGTTAAGCTAATTCCTAAAAATGATAGTAATTCTTTTTTTTTAAAGTGAGAAAGCAGGATTTATTGAGAAGACAGAAAAGCTCCCACAAACGGAGGAGACCTGAGGGGGTTGCCAGTAGTTCTTATTTTTTAACTTTTATTTTATCTAGAATATATCTGACACAAAGAAGAGGTAGTTTGACAAACCTCCAGCACTGACATTGCAGAAATACAACAGCTGTTTATTTGCCTTCCTGTTATACAAAGGAGGGGGTTTTCAGTAAAAGCAGTTCTCACTTTGTTGCAGGTGGTTTTCATGTAAAATAGTTCACATAAAAAAACCCCTGTCACATTTTGCAATAAAAATGTTTATTTCAAACTGTTTGCACTTTCCTTTGGTTTCTGGTAGGTACTTGGGTATGTTCACACATGTTCATGTCAACCTAAGACACTCAGTAAGTGCAACTACTTCCCAGGAAAGAAGTACGCCAGAAAATGTCATGTCTTCTTTGCATATGGTCATGTTTCAAATGTGTTGCTAGGTAATTTTGTTGTTAAGTGAACATTATGGAGTGAATTTACACAAACTCAGATGTTATAGTCTACTACACACACATGCTATATAGTATATGCATGTGTGTGTGTGTGTGTGTGTGTGTGTGTGTGTGTGTAACGTAATGCTAAGTATTTGTGTATCCAAACATAGAAAAGGTACAGGAAATATATATTAAAATATTTGGAGCCGGGCTCGATGGCTCAGCCTGTAATCCCGTGCCTTTGGGAGGCTGAGATGAGTGGATTGCCTGAGCCCGCGGGTTCGAGACCCACCTGGGCAGCGAGACCTCACCTCTACAATAAATAAAAAAATCAACCGGGCGTGGTAGCGCATGCCTGTAATTCCTGCTACTGGGAAGGCTGAGGCGGAAGGATCGCCGGAGCCCAGCAGGTTGAGGCTGCGGTGGCCAGGAGCGGCCACTGCACTCCAGTCTGGGTGACAGAGTGAGACTCCAACTAAAAAAAAAAAAAATATATATATATATATATATTTGGGACCACTGTCATGTATGTGACTTGTCACTGACAGAAATATTGTTATGCAGTGTATGGCTGCATCTCTAACAAAGGTACTCAACTGTATGTGAGAAGACATTAGCCTGGGTGTTAAGAATCTTTCTAGTCCCATTCTGTCAATTGCTAACTTTGAGCAAACAACCTTCTGTCTCTGTGCCTGGCTTCCTCTTTGGGAGACTAGGCCTGAAATTTCTAAAATTCCTGACATTTCCAGAGACTAAATATAGCATGTCAACTAGCTTTATGCATTTGTACAGTGGTTAACCGATTCCCTGGGAATTTTATTTGCCTTTTTGTTTATGCCACTATTATATCCTTTAATAAATGGTGTGGCTATTATCTTTTTTGTCCCTCTTTTCTACTCAGTTGTGAGCTCTTTGAGATCAGAAACTGCCCTATTCATTCCCCGTATTCCCAGGGTCTAGCACATATCTAACATTAATAGTTGCTTAACAAATACTTGTTGAATAAATATGAGACTTCCAATATAAGATTCATTTCACCAATGCCATTAAATCATTTTCTGCTAATGTTCATTTGTATGCCAGAAGTTAGTAGCATATATTTTTATATTTTCTTTAATCTTTAATTTTTTAAATTTTCCCATATACCCTCCAGTAATCCACTTCTTAAGTTTTTCAAATCACTGTGTGTTTGTGTAGGCATTGTAGTTGACATGGTGCCTTGAAAGTGAAGTGTTCAATACATACGTGCTGAATAAATATATGTTTTTTGTATGTGGCTAATTGTAATCATGACACCAGATAAAATAGGTCTAAGGTTTTTTGAGCTTTGGAAACCCGTGATTTGCTTTCTCAAGTGTGCTTCCAGCTGCAGATTGAGCTAAGCCTTTCTTTGTACTTGTATTGATTGGCTATCCACGGAGAAAACACTGTTGACTTTAAGTAATCTAAGTTTGTGAGGAATTAAGCCAAATTTCGTTACATGAAACTCTCTGGACTGGGTTTGTTTTTTTCCTTCTTTCCATAGCTCAGAGATCGCTATAGCCCTTTATCTGCAGAATAGATTTTTATTGCATATTCTTCAATTGATGTCAATGGAAGCTCCAAAGGAGAAATGAGGATCTAGATACTATTTAGAATGGGATCTAGAAGGATAACTGACAAATGGAAAATTTACCCCAGCTTGGCCCAGCCTTCGGTCTCTGACTCTCCTTTTAATAAATCTGACAGCTAAACAACAGTTTCCATTCATTTCATTCTCATTCTCTGTTTTTTTTTTCTCCTCTGTTACTCTGTCTCTCTCTTTGTCTCGCTGTCTTTTGGTTCTTTCTCTGTCTGTTTCTCTGTCTCTCTTGAACTCTTTCTCTTCCCCTCTCTCTTTCTTTCTCTCTCTCTCTCTCTCATATATACACACGCACACGACAGTCGTGTAGTGGTTAAAGACAGACTTTAAAATTGAGCAGACAATTTAAATCTCAGCTCTGTCACAATTTTTTTCAGCTTCACTAGGCTGAAGGATTTTTATTTTTTCAATGAAGATAATAACAGTATTTCTTAGTTTGTTGTTGAGTGACGTAAATGAGATGATTCCAGTAAACTTATTAGCACAGTGGCTGGTGTGCAGTAAGTTCTTACTTAATGGTGACTCTTCCCAGCATAGAGTTTCCCATCTCCCCCTTTTTTGCTCAGATCTCTTCTAATATCTTATAATGAATAAGATTACTAAAGTTTCCTACTTATCCTCCTCTGGTAGATTATATTTCCCTTACCTAGCCCTTAAATAAGCAAGAGAATTTTTAAAATCAAATCTTTTGGGAGATTGCCAAAGACTATTTATAGAAAAATGCAGATGAGAATCTTGAAAGAAGAATCTTGGGAAGATCAAGTAAATTCAGTAGAGTACAGGCATGAATGCTCTCATTATTGATGTGTGGGATAGCACCTCAGGCTTTCTTTTAAAGTCTATTTCTAGTATATAAACCATTCTAACAAGCATGGAATTTCCTCATCTCTGAGCCAGAAGCCTTTCTGGAATAGTAGATTAGGAGAAAAGACAATTCATTTTGGAAAGTGCTGAATGCCAATTACCAGGGAAGAGATTGAAGGAGCAGAAACATTTGAATTTATGTTTAAAATAATACAATTGTTTCGTGTGCCCTTTCCCAAATTACGTTCTTTCAATAGCATGTCATGAGGTAATAGGCATTGAAAATGTTCCTTAATCAATATGTGTGGAAAATACTGGTTGAATAAAGTTAAAATTTCTTGCTCTTCTTCATGACTTCTCAGAATCTTTAATCTCTAAGAAAGGAGAGTAGGTAAGTATAGTATACTGGAACTCCCAGTCTAACTTGACCACAGAACAATTTTTATAGGACATTTATGGGACTCATGTTTCATAGAACCTTCTTTGGGTAACTCTGGTATCAGCCTTTGTTTAAGGGTCAAATAGCCCTACATTTGTCAACGAATAATCATAACATCTCAGCAGTATAACAATAATAATCACAATGGTATTATAAAGAAATATGAAAAGGTTACATTGTTTTATATCATTTTTAAAAGAAGTTAGCACCTTGGAACCAGCTATTTTACTTTTAGGAATTCAACCTTAGAAAAACTTATAAAACTCTGAGAACCTTTAAGATTGTTCATGGCTACATTATTTGTGGTATTAAATACTTAATAAATCAATGACTTGGATAAATGCTGGCTCAACCAATATGATGAAATACTATACAAATATTCAAAAGAATGAGGTAGCACTACATATACTGACAGGAAAACATACACCCAACACATTGCTAGGAAAATAAGTCATAGTGGGAATGTATAGCAAGATAAATATCTTGAAAGTCACATATATATGCACACACTGAAAAAACAAGCACATAAATGTGTGTGAGTGTGTGTGTGTATGTCTTTGGATGCATCTGGGGAGTAAGAAGGGAGGCTTTCCAATTTTATTGTATGACTTGGTGCTTCTAGAATGTAGAATGTTGTAAAAGATCTTTCCTCCTGTCAAGGAATTAAAGCTAGATAAACTACAAAATTATACTTCTAAAAAACCCACAAGGGCTAAAGACATAAAGAAACCTAAATGTGATAAACAGAAAGAGATGTGATACTCTTAAAGGAGAACACTGCCACAGCTGCTGTCAGCCCTGAAGCATGACAGAAGAAGAAACCTGCTATAGATTGGTATAAGAACAAGCAGGCCCAATTTGTAACAATCTTTTCATGGCTAGTGTGGGCTGGATTGAAAAAGTAGAGTCCTAAGCTAATCTAAACCAAAGCAAATCTGCACTCACACACCAACATCTTTTGTAGTACCTTCACCAATTGTACAGTATTATGTGCCATATTCTGGGGTAGGGCAGGGAATATGAGAGAGATTTTCTCTGAAGGGTATGGGACCTTCACTAATTGTAAAGCTTCAGTTTGCTAAAAGCTGGTGACAGGCTAGCATGGTGGGAAAATTTTACAAGGCCCAGAAAACTATTTATGAGACTGGAGAACAAAAATAACAATATATTACCTCAAAAGTTTGTGGCCTGTTATAAAGAAAAGAGAGAAAGAGAAACTGACCACAATTTGAAGATCTGGAAGCTGTTTTATAGAGTACAGAAGAATATTGAAACTGTTGCTCATAATCAGAGTGTAAGCCCTGATGAAGGTAAAGCCCTGATCCTGCCTTCAAATTGTTTGATTTTAGTGGTGAACTGAAGTTAGCTAGGTTGTGGTAAATCTTAGTTTCAGCTCAATTACATATTATATTGACTCAATACCCCCACATCAGTGGTCTGAATAAGAGATAAGCTCTTTTCAAAGAGCTAATAATTATTTCATCCTATTTTTAAGTGCAATGTCCAGCATACAATCAAAAATTATGAGACAGGTAAACAAGCAGGAAAAGGTGATTTATAGTCAAGTAAAAAAGTAGTCAATGGAAGCAGTCCAAATGTTGGAATTAGAAGACAAATACTGTAAAATAACTGTAACTAAGACATGTTAAAGGTCTACAAGAAGAAGTAGACAATTTATAAATAGATGAAGAACTTTAGTTGAAAAATGAAAACTTATAAAACAGAACCATATTTTTACTTTTTGTGGTTTTTGTATCAATTACATTTGGCAATGAGACAATGTGTTTTAAATTTTAAAAATGACTTTAAAAAACATTTTTCTAAATGTTTTCTTGCCAAATTGTTAAAATATAATTCAAATACTTTACAGGAAGTTTAAACTTTATGTAGAGACTTTTTAAATGAGTATATGCATGCCCTGAGGTTTCCTGGCAATAACAGCTCTATACTTTGTGGCAGTAATACAACCAAATCACCAAATGGAAAGTTGCATGTTAAAATGGTGACCAAATCAATCGTGCTTCTAAAAACTTATGTGTAAGCAACATCAGATTCTTATGTTGCTAGAGTAATGGGCATGCTATCCAGTGTGACCAAGTTGTCTTGTGCTGCATGAAGCAGAAATCAATAAATGTTGATTTTAAAGATATGATTGCTAAATTTGTACAAGAGGATTCTCCTTTTCAGGGCAACATTCTTCACGAAGTTCTAATGATGGCGATAAACATGGCCAAAACTGAATAAAGTAAAGATGGGTCAATAGGGTGAACCATACTTAAAATTTAAGGAAATAAAATCTTAACCAGGGGATCAAGTGACAGTGCAGCCTCTCAGTTCACAATGTGCTTTCAAATACACATAAATTATCCTAAGGCAGAGAAACTTTTTGGTTACACTCCAATTTTTCCCCACAGATTTCTCACCTGGGAATGGACTAATGATCATGATAGGCTTTTTCCTTGAGAACTGAGGATCTGTAAGACCTTGATACCTTTAATTCTTCTCATTAAGAGTGCTGGCCAGAACAAGCTTAGTCTGTATGCTTCTAGATCATCCCTTGACCAGATGTTTACAGCTGCCTCATTTGCCACTCCTACTATCCTTGTCTTATGAGAACTTATTTTGTGTGTTCCCTAGAAACTGAGAATCAAGGTTTTCCTCAAAAAGCAGTGACAGCTGAGATACAGATTACTGATGAGGCTGAAGTTCTTCTGAACACATGCTCTGTGGGAGAATATCCAAAAGAGATATTGTAGAGCTGAGGGGAGATAATTCCTTAGCAGGACTTTTTCTTTAATTGTCTAAGAGCTCTGTTTCTTACACCCTGGATTATAATGTGACAAAAGCAATCGAGTTTGAGGAAGAAGGGTGCAAAATTATTGGGCTAAATTGTCTGCTTGAATTTCAAACAGTGGTTCAGGAACGGACAGTGCTTGTTGAAGAACAAGCTGAGATATATAGCTGTGGTTTCTCAATGGAAGGCATGTTCAGCTTTTGCTTTTCAGTCACCTACACGGGAGAGGAGAGTAGAAAATGACAAGTAGAAAATGGAAAGAGGAGCATATGGTCATCTTTATCTGCTGCCCAAAGTTTTATAGAACATGTTGTTCTCTGGGACCTCCTGCCTGCATGAGGAATAAGCTTATGTGCTACATTTGGATCTTGACCCACTGGCTTGAATCCAGCTCATCTCTCCCCTCAGGTGCTAAGGATGAAGGGAAGCTTGGATCATACACAGCATTGTGAGGCTAAATATTACCATACCCTTTTCAATCAAAGAGTCTTTTCCTCTTCCTGATTTCAAAATTCTTGTCTGTCAAGCAGCTTTTGCCTACACTGTACATATTTGGATAATGTCTAAAAAGCAAGTTGGGCATGTTCAGGGTATTTGGCTTCTAGGTAGAGATTATTCTCCACACCTTAGAAATATACAGAAAGAACAGGTTCTCTGCAGAGTTTCTGATTGCCTTCTGGAGTAGTCAGAATTTAATATTTTATTAAATCATTCTAATTTCTTAGGTAGCATTTCAATTTCAATGAAAATAAATTGATAAGTTTCTGGATTTCCTTGTTGATTTTTTGCCTCGATGATATATCTAGGATTGTTAGTGAGATATTTAAGTCCCCAGGTATGGAAGTGTTAGCATCCATATCTTTTTTAGTTCACTTAGTAGCTGTTTTATAAAAGCTGGTGCTCCTGTGTTGGGTGCATATATGTTTAGGATGGACATTTCTTGTTGATGGACTGAGACTTTTATCATTATGTAGTGTCCTTCTGTATCTTTCTAAATTTGTTATGGTTTAAAGGTTGCTGTGTCTGATACTAAGATCATGACTTCTGCCTTCTTTTGTGTTCTTTTCTCCTAAAAATTTGTTTTGTATCCTCTAACTTTGAGTCTGTGACAGTCGTTTGTACTGAGATATGAGATATGTTTCCTTGAGGCAGAATTTGTGGGGTTATGTTTTTAGCCAGTTTTCCATTCTATACCTTTTCAGTGGTGCATTTATTTAGTCCATTCACATTCAGGCTGAATATTGAGATGTGAGAACTTATCCCTGTCATGAAGCTCTTATAAAGTTCTTTGCTGTCGTTGTTGTTGCTGTTTGTTTATTTGTCTGTTGGTTTTCTTTTGATTTGGGGGTTGATATATGTGTGTGTTTTCAAGTTTGCTGGAGAGGATGTGGGAAAAAGGGAATGCTTCTACATTATTGGTGGGAATATAAATGACTACAACCTCTGTGGAAAACGGTGTGGCAATTTCTAAAAGATCTGAAAATTAACCTTCCATACAATCCAGCAATCCCCCTCTGTGAACATACACAGAGGAACTCAAATCACTCTATAAAAAAGATTGGCTTAAGTCTGTAATCCCAGCACTTTGTGAGGCTTGGTGCTTGAGCCCATGGGTTTGAGACCAGACTGGGCAACATGGTGAGACCTCTTCTTCACAATAAATCAAAAAATTAGCCGGGCATGGTGGCAAATGCCTGTAGTTCCAGCTACTTGGAAGGCTGAGACGGAAGTATTGCTAGATCCCAGTGGGTTGATGCTGGGGTGGCAGTGAATGTGAGTGAGTGAGACTCTTCCACAGAGACTGGAAAAAAAAGAAAAAAAAAAAAAAGACACCAGCACATGCATATTTATTGCAGCATTACTCACAATAGCAAAACATGGAACCAGCTGTACTGCCCATAGAAAGTGGACCGGATAAAGAAAATGTGATACCTATACACAATGGAAAATTACACAGCCATAAAGAATAAGAAAGTTATGGCCTTCACAGCAACTTGGATGGGTTTAGAATCTATAATACTTAGTGATCTGTCACAGAAACAAAATCTGAGTACTACATGTACTCACTCATAAGCAGACCCTGGACATTTATCATAACACTATAAGAAAGGGATCAGCAGTAGTGGGACACGGCCAGGGGAGGCACATAATATCAATAAGGGTACCCAATCTCAAACCAGGCAAAGTGGGGACCAAAGGGAGGTCCAAACTTTACCTGTACAATGACCACCTATGTATCTAACCCTGAATTGTACCCCACATTTTAAAAATAAAAATCATAAAAAAGAAAATAATTTGATAAGATCAATATGGAGATGCAACAGAGAGCCAAGTTGGTTTGATGAAATTTGTAATCTTGTGTTTGGCAAACTTGGTCTTGACTACTGAAATCCTTGAGAGTGGAATGCAAACCATGTCACAACTAAGGGAAACACCTCAGAAACAGATATTCAAATACCACATTTTTACCAATAAGTGAAAACTAGATAATGTGTACACATTGATACAGAGTATGGAATGATAGACATCAGAGACTCGGAAGGGCAGGGAGTGGGAGAGAGGTGGATGATAAGAAATTATTTCATGGGTACAGTTATATTATTTGGGTACTAGATATACTAGAAGCCCAGATTTCATTATGATGCATTATATCCATGTAACAAAATTGCACTTGCACCCCTTAAATTTATACAAAAAACTCCAATAGTTAGGCAAATAAACCTTGGGTGATCCCCCAAACCTTGTAAATTCATGACTCATCAATGATTTTAATTTCCTTGGTGACAATTGATATATTTCTCCATTTTTTTCTAGTCTGCACAGATGCTTGAATGTAGCAGACATGCTGTACTCAAGTGCTGAGGGAATGAAATATTTGTGGGATACCTTCTCTGATGGGGTCTACTGTCACACATATTCTACCTGTCCTTGACATTGGTCTTCCAAAGTTACCTTTCTAAAGCCCTGGTCTCATTGCAGCATTCTTCACATTCTACATCCTCTACATTGCTTACTGAATAACACCTTCTGTGACTAGTTGCAAAGTATCTTTGCTTTACCAATCCAGCAGAGACATTATTTTTCTCCACAAGATTCATAGCAAGTTCAGGGCTTCATATATTTGCTCCCTCTGGTTCCTCTGACTCAGTCATTCCTTTCCATAGACTCCACCAATATATATCTTTCAAGATTGAGATTAAATGCCACCTCTTCGAAAGAGTTTTCCTTCATGCCCTCTCTCTATCCAATGTGACTTCCCCCCCATATATTCTTTAATGTCACCACTCCTTGCAGCTTTTCCCTGAGCTATGAGATCATGCCAATAGCTTTTCCTTCTGAAGTGATCAAATATTCCCTTGTTCAAGCTGAAAATGCCTTTTACTGAAGTCTCACCTTTTCTTTTCTTAGGGTTTTGTATTATGAAAACACTTCGCAAAACTCATTCTTTGACTTCTAGGCATATAAATTTACTATCTTATCACATATCCAAGTAGTCAAAAGTCTTTCTACCTCATCAGTCAGTCCATCATGTTTTCTTATCATTGCTAATTGCATTTATTCAATACTACAAGTTGTTTGTTCTCAGAAAGAGTTTTGTTTTTGTTTGTGTGTGTGCATTTTTTCCAATCAGGAAAGTTCTAAAATCAGAGATTTAAAAAAACCCAGGTACTATAAATGTGAGAGGAGTGAATGAGTCATTTATATATTGTTACTATATCTTATCATACAATACAGAAGATTTAGCTTTTGGAATGTTTTTCACTAAATGATAAATGCCTTGAGGTTAAGGGATAGATTTTATTCCTCTTTATAACTTCTAAATACCTAATGTAGTGCCATGTCATGACCATAGCAAGACCTTGTTAAATATTTGTTGAATTGAATAATTTCTGAAATGTAAACCCCTAGTTAGTGTTTCTCTTTCTAAAATGTGTTAATATTTTATTTCATGAGAAAGACTCAGCAGAGCTTCTAAAATATGATCAAAGTCTCTCTACCAAGATATGTTTTTTTTTCCCAGTGAAATCATAACAAAAGTAGCACATTTTTAATGCTAGTCATTAAAATGTCATTTGTTGGTAGCTCTCTTCTCTCAAGTTAATAATCCTTAGCAAAGAAGTCATCCTACAGAAAACACAGGCACTGCTTTCAGAGCAGAAATGTAAATAGCTATAATTAATTCTCCCCATTTTTCAAAGATACTACCATCTGGTTTATCCCTAAGCCCCTGAGAACCATTTTTAGAGTTATTTCCCCATGAACCATTCTCCATCCCATTCTTGCCCTGGAGTTATTCTTGTGTTTATTATTAGCTCACCAGGATCCAATGATCATGACTGTTCACAAAGGTATTTTATGTCCTATTGAAGTTTAAGCAAATTTATTGGAACCAAATTCTTCAACATCAGGATTCTGCAACGTAGTCAAAGAACGTGGGCAACATTTGGGATTAGGCTATCTCTTACTCATACACTTTTGCCAGAATTACAGGATTATGTTAGTACTTAAAAGCCAACTCTAGTTGTCTTTTCATCTGGCACAAATTTCAAAGCCCCAGGTTACTGAACTATACCTCATCAATTCATGATGCCTCTCTTCTCTGCTTTATGTAGCATGAAGTTGGAAAATTACATGGGACAGCTGGTGCTAGACTTCCATTCTGGAAGTTTCTCACACTTTAATTATTTTACTCAAGGGTTCAGAATGTACCCTTATCCTAGATTCCTGTTAGAATGGGCCAGAGGACATAAGAAAACAGGCCCATATACAATATCAGAAAAAATTATAGCTGCAGCTTTCAAATTGTGATGTGAAAACAGTCTAGAGAAAAAATTCCACAGACAGGACTGTCATCTGGTTGTCAGGTATGGCCAACCGTTTTCATCTTCAATGTCAAATATCATGCCATTTCTGTTCTCTACTTGAGCGCTTCAAAATACTCAACCCTAGGTTTCAAGTTTTAGAATTTTAGCTAGACCAGTACTTTAATGATGTCAAGAAATCATGAAAAATGTACTCTTTAGCTGAAAGAACCATTCAAATATTTTTCTTTGGCCTTCATAATCTATGAAATCCTGTGATTTTTATTGATAAAGCCTAGTAATGGTGCATGCTTTGAAGAAAAAAAAATCAAACATTATGCTAGGGACTAGAGAATGATTTGTGGTGATCTTTTAAATAAGGGGGTTTGGGACATTTTTGATGATGAGATGAATTGAGCCAAGACCTGAATGAAATGAGATATTGTGTTGTGTAAAAATTTTGGGGAAAGATGTTCAGATAGAGAAAGAGAAAACCCCAGTACAAAGGCCTTTAGAGGGAACATGTCTGAGGATGAAAAGAGAAGTTAAATTATTGGAGTTCAATGATTAAGTGCAGAGTGGTAACAAAGAAACAAACAACAAAAAACTAGAAAAACATTTAGATAGTCAAAAATAAGGTCACGAAAGGTCTTGTGGGCTACAGCAAGTATACTGAGTTTTATTCTGAGATGGAAGAATTACTGAAAGTTTTGAGATAGTAAAAGATTAAGTAAGACAAACAAAAGTCAAGGGTACTATAGAGGTACAAAGCTAAACACCACAACAAAACCACAAAACTTCATACATCGCCAAAAGGAAAAAGAAAAGCAAAAGAGACACACCAGATAGAAAAAAAATACGGTAAATATAACATAATGCTCAGTAATTACAACATATAATGAAAGACTTGACATTAATTATAACAAGCACTAGTGAGTTTAGCTCTTTTACTAAAATGAAAAGATTCTCAAATTGACACAATAGTTAAATCTCAATTGTATGTTGTATCAGAGACATACCTATAATATAGTAATCATAAAAAGGTTAAAAATAAAGAAATGGACAAAAATTTACCAGGCAAATGAAAACAATAAAAAAGTAGGAATTGAAATCTTACAAAAGTAGATTAGAGCAAGTGAAATGATGACCCTTGTTCTTGTTTAAGATGCCTTAACATAATGCAGATCTAATTTATCATTATGCTAATTTAAGATGATTGTAACCCCAACAAAATTTGATAAACTTTATTATCAAGCTAGATGCATTGAGATAAAAGTTTACATGAAGAAATAACTACATAAGAATAGATTTATAGAAACATAATTCATAATGGCCCCAAACTGGAAACAATCCAAATTTCCATCAAGAGTAGAAAATGTAAATAAATTGTGGTGCATTCCCAAGATAGAAAACCAAATACAAATGAAAATAAACAAATGACTGCTGCATGAAGCAACATGAATACATTTCAAAAAACAGACTTTCCCAAACATTCTCAGCTCCCGTAGTCTCAGAAATCTTTTCATAGTGCCCCACACCAAAAGAAATACATAACAATTGTGATTATTAAGTAGTAAAGTCCTAACAACATAATAAATATTTATGTTTTGGAAACTTAGTAGCCATGTTTAAAAACACAAATGTTGAAAGAAAAAACTAATACTTTTATTTTATTTTTAAATAGCCACAATAACTTACTAATGGGGTGTGTGTACCTGTTGGACAAAGCAAAACTTCTCAAATCTTGGACTGGATTTGGCCATCCTAACTTTTTGTTTCATATTGACTTTTGTGTGTACTTGCTTTAAATCACAGCTACTCTTGAAATGGTGTTTTAAAAACGTGACATAATCAAAATGGAGTTGTGCAATCTATGTTGAAACTGTGAACTACCATGAGCTATTACTTAATTCAGTGTCTGAAAGTTGTCAGATATTGCTATGTTTCTGTAAACTTTAAAAATATTCCACAATGCCTTTATGAACACAGCGTGGTACCTTGGGATTCCTTGGCACACAGTTTGGGAACAATGATTGTAGCCATGCCATTGAGCAAAACGCTTGACACAAAGGAATACTTCAGTGTGATTTCAAGGACAGGCAAATTTAGTTCTTGGTGTTATTAGTGAGGATTGTGGTTACATTTGTGAAAAGGGTGAGGGCAGAGATTAGGAAGGGCCACATTGGGACCTTCTAAAAAGCTGGTAGCATTCTATTTATTGATCTAGTTGTGGCTACATGGGCGTTTTCACTTTGTTATAGTTCATCAAGCTGTGTATTGTGTGTGTGTTGAACATGAATAAAAGTATTTTTAAATAAAGTAGAACCATTTTAAATAACAAACGGTAGGAAATCACATCACGTGCGAATCCTACTTTGTAACCTAGTCAAATTAAATGCTTCTTCATTTGTCTTCTGTCTGAACATTACCTAAGATTCTACAATTATGTGCATACATCCTGGGGTCTCTGGCTAGACTGGGAGTTTCAGGAGGATAGGGACCATGTCTCATTTATTTCTAATTCCCTTGTACTTCAAAAATGACAACATGGAATGTAGTTAATTATTGTTTAAATAAATAAACAAAAAAAAATTTTTTTTGAGTTGGGGTCTCACTCTTTCACCCAGGCTGGAGTGTAGTGGCATACTCATGGCCACCCCCAACTTCAACCTGTTGGTCTCTAGCAATTCTTCTGCCTCAGCCTTCCAAGTAGCTGGAATTACAGGTGTGTGCAGTCATGCCCAGCTACTTTTTTATTTATTGTAGAAACAAGGTCTTGCCAAGTTGCCTGGGTTATTCTTGAACTTGCAGGCTCAGGCAATCCACTCGCCTCAGCCTCCCAAAGTGCTGGGATTACAGGCTGAGCCACCGAGTGCGGCCAATAAACAATTTTTAAAATAAATGCACTAACAGGCTCTAATAGATACTGCTTTCTTTTATCTATCTTCTCAAAATGCCCTAAGTAATAGTGTTTTTATCACACATTCATGATATTCCTTGGAAAAAATTTATTTTTCTTTATAGATATTAATTACTAATCTCCAAAGAGAATACTTTTTTTTCCCTAAGGGAAGATAGCACAGATACATATACACACACATTTTCTTTTCTTTAAGAATTTATATATATATATCATAGAGTTCCAATGCTATCCAAAGTACAGTCCATGAAGCAGTGCCAGCCTATGAACTGTTTATTACTGATTTACAAGATAAGTACAGAAATCGAAAATAGGTATTAGAAATGGGTACATCAATTTGACCCTGCTACAATATCCAAGCCTGTGCTCAGTAGATTTGCCATGTTGGACAGGCTAGGCACCAACTTGTATAATGCCAAACTTGTATGGTGAGTTGTGTGTTACATGAACTATGTAGTAATCATTCATGGTAGAAGTAAATATTGGACCAAGATACATTGGACAAAAACAGATACTTCCCTGTTTTAAAATTTTTTTATAAGGCTCTACCACTGATAAATAGAACTGGAAAGTACCAATTCTATTATTTTATAACTGGAGAAACTCATGGGATGTTCTGATGAGACCATTCCTCACTGGGTACTGGGGAAACTCTCCATCTTGGTTTACTCTGTAGGAGAAACTCTAGCTGCCTCAAGTTGGCCATCTTAATCTTCTTCTTTGATTATTTTTACTTATAAAAATTGCAAATCCATGTGGTGTTATTTTATAAGCAATGAATGTGTATTAATAATAGCTACAGTTGTTGCTACTACTACTAAATAATAGCAATAATAATATTGCTTTTATCCTAGAATCTCCCTCATTAATATAAGAAATGCAGGTGGCCTTATAGTATAAAGACCAACAGCATGGGGATCAGGAGTTGGGTGAACTCAAGCTACTCCATCCTCTCAGGACACTGTGAGCCAGTACAGGTACACATCACAGGCCTGCCACATTTGGCAATTGAGAAAATTACCACACCAAGGCCATACATAACTAATGGAACCCTACAGCATCTACATCAGCCCCCTGCCAAACCATAAATAAGAATAATTTGTCCACCCAAATGTGAAGGAACCAGAAAAACAATTCTGACAATATGAAAAAAAGAGAGTTCTCCAATACCCCCAAAAGACCCCACTAACTCGTTAGTAACAAACCCTACCCAAAATAAAATTTTTGAAATCCCAGACATAGAATTCATAAGGTTGATGATAAAATTCATCAATAAACTTCCAGAGAAAATTGAAAACAAACATAAAGAAGTTAAAAACAAACAAACAAACAAACAAAACCCCAAAACAAAACTATTCAGAACATGGATGAAAAATTCCCCGAAGAGATAGACAAAAAAAAAAAACCCTGAAATAATGGAAATGAAATAAACATTTAGGGAAATACAAAATGAAGTGGAAAGTTTTAACAGTAGACTAGAACAAACAGAAGAAAGGATCTTAGAACTTGAAGACAAGACTTTTGAATTAACCCAATCAGAAAACAATAAAGAAAAAAATCAAGAGAATGAAAAAAGTCTCCAAGAAATATGAGATTATGTAAAATGTCCAAATCATATGTGTTCATGAGGAAGAAAGAAAGTAACAGGTTTGGAAAACCTGTTTGAAGGAATAATGAAGGAACACTTCCCTGGCCTTGCCAGAGATTTAAACATCTAGCTTCAAGAAGCACAGAGAACTCCCTGAAGATTTATTGCAAAAGTGATCCCCAAGGCATATAATCATCTGGCTATGTAAAGTTAATGTTAAGGAAAGAATTTTAAGATAAGTGAGACAAAAATATCCAATAACTTACAAAGGCAAACATATCAGACTAACAGCAGACTTCTAAGAAGAAACCCTACAAGCCAGAAGGGAATGGGTCCCCGGGTTCAATCTCCTTAAACAGAATAACTGTCAGCCAAAGACTTTGCATACTGCAAAATTAAATTTCATAAGTGAAGGAGAAATGAATTCCTTTTCAGACAAGCAAACACTGAGGAAATTTGTCACCATTAGACTGACTGTACAAGAAGTCATCAAAAGAGTTTTAAATACTGAAATAAATGATTGAAATACACCAGTAGAAAAATGCTGGAAAACATAAAGTTTACAGGCCTTATGGAATACCAATACAATAGAGAAAATAAATACACAAAGTAGACAGATATCAACCAGTATGATGAATAGAATAGTACCCTATATAGCATTATTAATTCTGAACGTAAATGGTCTCAATACCCCACTAAAAAGATATAGACTGGTAGAATGGATAAAAAACACAACCCAGTCAGGCTCAGTGGCTCAGCCTATAATCCCACGCTTTGGGAGGCTGAGGTGAGTGAATTGCCTGTGCCTGTGGGTTCGAGACCTGCCTGGGCAACTTGGTGAGACCTCATCTCTACAATATATCA